>NW_027490522.1:0-158920 GCF_050948175.1 Xylocopa sonorina | reverse complement strand
TGAGGTGTATACAGCGTGCCCTCGTGGACGCTGGTATTATAGGAAAGCATGGCATACGGGAGCCATCTTTCCCAATCGTTACTGGTGTGGATGAAGTGTTTCAGGTACTCCGCGAGAACATGATGGGAGCGTTCCACCGAGCCGTTGGTCTGTGGGTGGAAGGCGGTGGACTTGTATTGTTTTATTTTAAACTTAATCGCGATTGCCTTAATCAAACTGTTAATAAAGTTAGAACCTTTGTTCTGTAGGATGCCCTTTGGGCAACCGAATCTGCATATAAATCCAGTAATTAGTGCGTCTGCAATATCGACCGCTGATGTTTGCTTCAAGGGTATAGCTACTGAGTACTTAGTCAAAAGATCCTGGATGGTTAGGATATTCGTGTAACCGTCGGGGGTAGTCGGGAGAGGACCCATCACGTCCATGGAAATCTTGTCGAAAGCACATCCCGGAGTGTCTGTTAATGTCAAGGGTTGCTTTGTCTTAACGCGAACTAGTTTTTCTAACTGACAGCTCCTGCACTTGCTGATATAATCTTGGATTTGTGATTTCATGTTCGACCAATAGTATTTTTCTCTAATCCGCGAGTAAGTTTTATTTACACCTTTATGACCTCCCACGGGTGTGTCGTGATTATCCTGAATTATTTTTAATCTTTTTCTTCGGGTGGGATATGAATTAAACCCTGGCATACTGTTATTTGAATCGGTTGTTCGTAAAATAGGTCCTGTAACGCTCTCTGAATCTGAGACCATGCAGTGAATCGAGCGAGGTTTGTGCTATGCTAAAGGATTTTAGTGGAGTTCGGTAGTTACGTCGAACAATGAGCGTAGTGATTCAATAATAATTTGATAATCGATGGATCGACTTGCGTGTTCTATTATGGGCAGTTGAATTTGATAATGGTCGTCTATCTTGGTTACCCTGGCTTTCGCGAGATTTATGTCCTTTTTGTTAAATAAAAATTTTCCGGATTTTTCGATTTCTTTGGCGCCGGCGTCGTATGGATGTCCGATTGCGTGATAAAAATTACATTGTTGTCGCGTCTAGTCGCTATGGTGTCTCTAGTGAATTTAAATAACGGTTCGTAACGTACGTGTTCGTGTGGCATTGGTGTGTACATTTCTGTTTTTGAGCTGGAAGTCGGTAATGGCGCCGGTAATGAAGGACTTGGTTTTGGTATAGTAGGAACCTGTGTAGGACGGTTATCGTCGGAACTCGGAGAAGGTGGTGGTGGAGGAGGACTACGTGTTTTTTCCGTTGGTAGCGTTTCGGTAGTGGGTCAAATATATTTTCGTCGGAAGATGATGATAGCGTGATAGGAAGAACTTTGACTGGATTGCGAGAAAGCGCATCTGCGTTTAAATTAGTTTTTCCGGTTTTATATATCATCTCGTAATCGTATTCAGCTAATTTGAGCCTCCACCTCACAAGACGGCTGGATGGATCCTTCACGGAATTCATCCACACCAGTGGACGGTGGTCAGTGACTAATTTAAATTGGTTGCCGTAAATGTACGGCCTGAAATGGTGTACAGCGTAAATAATGGCCAAACATTCCTTTTCGATGGTTGAGTAATTTTTTTCGCGGAATTCAGAAGTCGTGACGTGTATGCGATCGGTAAATCGCGGCCTATCGGTCCTTGACTCAGGACAGCGCCTATAGCATCCGCTGATGCGTCGGTTGTAATACGAATGGTAATTTAAAATTCGGGTATTGTAAGATGGGCGCCTCGCATAGCGCGTCTCGTAGTTTCACAAATGCATTTTCTTGTTCATTTCGCCAGATAAATTGAACATCTTTCTTCAATAGGTTGGTTAAAGGTTTCGAAATGTTTGAGAAGTTAGAAATAAAGCGTCTATAGTATCCTGCTAGGCCTAAGAACTGTTTTATTTGTTTAGAATTGGTCGGACGGGGAAAATCTCGAACAGCGCTTACTTTAGCGGGATCCGGTTTCACGCCACTCTCACTGATTATGTGCCCGAGGTAACTCACTTCGCGCCTCAAGAACTCGCACTTATCCGGCTGGAGGACCAGGTTGGCCTCTCTCAGACGGCGCGTTAGTTTATCGACTTGACTTGGTGTTCTTGTAGCGAGCTTGCGTAAATTACGATATCGTCCTAAGTAAACGAAAAGTTCGTTACCTTGGAGTCCCGCGAGCACATTGTCCATGAGTCGCTGGAATGTGGCGGCGCATTTTTTAAACCAAACGGCATCCTCGTAAACTCAAAGTGGCCATGCGGTGTGGAGAATGCCGTTTTGTGCGCGTCAGCGGGTTCCATTGGAATTGATGAAACCCGCTGGCTAAATCAAACGTGCTGAAATACTTGGCACTGCCAAGCTGGTCAAGTATTTCAGTGATGCATGGCAAGGGATAAGCGTCGGCGATAGATTTTTCGTTCAATGCCCGATAATCTATTACGACGCGCCAGCGCTTATTCCCTTGCGAGTCTGCTTTTTTTGGAACAACCCACAACGGCGAGTTATAGGGTGACTTTGAATCTCGAATGACACCGTTTTGCAAGAGTTTCCCTACCTGGTCACGAATCTCCTCTTTGTGCGCAGGGGGAAATCTATATTGCTTGACATTAATCGGTCTATCGTCGACCGTCGGAATTTTGTGAGTGGTAGCTGTTGTATATCCTAACGTGTCTCCTTCGATGTAAAATAGGTCTTGCGTTTTTCTACACCCGATAACATATTGCCTTTCCTCGTCGTTGAGGTGATTCAGCCTTAATAGTTCGATTAATTGGTTTAATCGAGGTTCGACGCGGTTACAGGATTTTGCGACGGACGTTTATTTTCGATCGGTGTGGCTTTTATAACGGATTTTGCTACTTGTGCATATGTTAAAGATCTCGTGCTTCTAGAGCAAAGGGGAGGTTCGTAACCGGGATACGGTGTCGAACGCGAACTTGAATTTAATATTTTCCCTTTTTGGAAGAACCCAACAGCGCGGATTGGGCGATATTTGGAGCTAGATTTGCATTTGATTTTGTATTAACGGGCGGATTTGGATATGAAAGACCGGGAAGAGCGCGGGGCAATCTTCCTCGGGTATCGGAGATATGACCTGCACTGGTTCCAGTTTCACGGCAGGTAAAGCGATTTTGACCGTCCTATCGGTTGAGTTAATTACTCGCGTAATCGCTTCACCTTCGTTAACCTTTACCAGCGCGTTTCCGAGAAACACGCCAGGCGCGATGTCGAGTCGAGGAATTATCCCCTCTGAAATTTGTGAGTTGATTACTCGTATTTTTAACCCGACGTTCATGTCGCGGCGGCAGAGAGACCTTTTCCGAGGTTTTTGAAAATTTGTGGCGTTGAGGAGTATTTATCGGCGATTTTCGGAGCGTTTTTCGACGATCGATATACCTTTCGGCGGTCTTTAGAATGTTTCTCGGCGTAGAGTTTCTTTTTCAGCGATTTTCGATGTCGTCACGAACGGAACCGGCGGAGCTTATTTTCGATACGTTCGATCTCACATTTGAATGGGATTGTTTTCCCGTACCACTTTATTAATCCTTTGGAAATGATATTTCCGCGTCGGCGCAGAAACCCGAACCTAAAAATGCCGTCTGGTCCGAGGGGAAATCATCGCTTACGACATTAAACGGCACTACGCGGTCAAACAAGACTATGTTCACGGTACCGATCGTAGTAGTTTTCCCGTTAGTGACCCCGTGATTACCACTGTTTCCGACGGGTCGATGCGAGCGAGGGAGGAAAGCGCGGAATGCTTAATAACATTTATTTCAGCACCGGTGTCGATCATAAATTCGGTGGGCTCAATTAGCGCACTCGAAGTTAGTACGACACTCGGCGTGTTTGTTTTCCCTGTTAAATTTATTGCGGCACCGGCTCCACGATTTCCGCGGGATATCGTTCGTCGCGAGAGAGCGGATGTTTCGGATGGGCCTCGCGTCCTGTCTCGCGGCGCGGCGGGAGGCCACTCTCGTTTCCCGAAGATCGAGTATTATTATAATATTGACGTTTCTCGGCATTCGTCAATCTCGTGGCCGGAGTCTTGCAGTACCTACAGTATTTCTCCCGCACTGCAGGCGTCGTGGTTGTTCGATAACGGGTCTCGGGGTCGAGTATACCTGCTATGGGTATTAACGGTACGCGGGTAATATTCGCGTTGATCGGTCGGCGGTTCTTGTTGCGGAAGCGGCCTGGATCGGCAATCCCTCGCATAGTGGCCGAATTGTTGCAAATAGAACATATTATTTCGGGACGTCTTCCCGAGGATCTGCGCGCGGGCGAGATTGCGTAACCTATCGCAATCCAGCTCGTGTCTCTTATGCAATTCGCGAGCGCGTGCAAACGCGTCCCTATGTGACTCAAAAGAATTTATTGGCATCTGGATGCGAATTTCGGGTATAAGACCGTCGATAAAGCATCTGAGTGTTAGTTCGTCGATGTTCGAGAAGCTGCCGTGAGACGCGTACGGCGTTAGTCGCTCGCAGTCTATGATGGCGGTACGCAAATCTTTCACGCGGCTAATGTACTCTAAGATGTGTTTCTCCCGGCTTCATAAAAATGTTTTGTAAGTTCTCCGCGGTAGTGGTCAGCGGAGCGGATAGCGCCAAACGAATTCCTAAGTATATCGGTAAATTCCAAAATAGTATGGCACGGCTCGTCCTCGAGTGCCAGGTATGCGCGACCTTTTAATTTAGATTTCAGTAAACGCGTGAATGCCCTTTCGCAACCGTTTGGGATTTAGGTCGTATGCCGTTTACACGCCCGGGTAAATGGAGGACAGGCATATTTGCCCGTCATAATTCGGTACCGCTTCTAGAGCTTGCTTTAAGGAAAGTTCATCGTGGTGCGAACTCGGAGTTTCTATTTGTGATTAGGCGATGTTGTTTGTAACAGAGGAAGAGTATCGGTACGCGATACGTCCTGAGAACGGCGAAGAGCTCTAGTTCACGACGCATTTGCTCGATCTGTTGCATAAGCGAGATTGTATTGTCGGGCGTCTTATTAACGGTCGCGGTATCGGATGTACGTGGTAACGGATCGGCGAGCGCGTCTTGGAAATCAATTGCTCGAGTTACGCGTTTATCGCGGTCGGCATCTACGCCGCGGCGACGGCTCGAGGTGGTTGGTGTCGCGTTTTTGTTGGCGTTCGCGTAGCCATGGTTTATCGTATTCCTTACGCGGCTGAATTTCGGAATGAAACACGAGATATCCCACCGCTGTCACCAAAAATACGTGTCACGTCTCAGTTCGGGAAAATTTCCTATTTGACCGTGATCGACACGTAGCCGTCTCCGAAATCTGCGCGCTGAATTGCGGCGGACGCCGGGTTCTTTATTGCTCGCGAAACACTGGTACGAAACGCGGACGCGGTGAACAAGGACGTTCACCTACCTTTTGATGGCTTGAGTGGCTGCTTTAATCGGCTTTCCTTTGTAGATACCGCTGGAAACGTGGATCCCCCTCCGGAATGGTCCCAGTATACGGGCTGTGAGGCGGAATCGTCAAAGGGATGAGTTTCCAGCGAGACTGCTCGGTGGTGTTGGACTTCTCTGTACTCTGCGGTGAAGACGGCTGTGCAGGACGGCCGGTGTGCGGAGGAGCCACGGCGAGGATGGCTGAATAGCTGAAGATCGGTACTTGACTTTCCAGGCCCGCGTATTCTCGCACCAATCGACGTATGAAATTCTTCCTTCCCGCGCGTCGAGTTCTTTTCCTACCGTCGGCACAACGCATTCAGCCTACTTCCTCAAAGTCCGGATACGGGTCCACTAAGCGGCGGTCCGCTCTAGTTTGCCGGTCCGTAAGAGTGGAAGGTCGACGTAGATTCGCTCGTAGTGAGACAATGGGTCGATCCAGCTAAGCGGCGGTCCTCTCTAACCGATCGATTACCAAGCCTCGACTACGGTGAAACTCGAATGTGTTTAATACGCGAGAACTCGTGGAAGACTTCGTGTTATACTCGAGTGTTGCAAGGAATTGTATTAACGAGAGATATAATTCTGATAAAATAAAGATATATTCTAAATAATCCTACGCTTACACTTACTGTCCCTATCGAGCTAAGTTATAATTAGTTTAATATTAGAAATAGAATAACAAGACTTTAGAATTAGAATTGACTTTGATTTAGAAGTTGTAATACCTCCAAGTGAGGCAGAGACTGGCCCGAAGGCATGAGGCTGAAGACCGTTCAGCTTGAGCGACAGACGATTACTGATCTCTGACTTGCGTGTCCGCGACCTCCTCGGATCGCGCGGCGCGCAAGTCGTTGGGCCCAGAGTGGGGCGGCCGCTCGGCCCGCGAAGTGGGGCGGCCGGTCGTGGAGGGGCGCGGCTCGCGTTGAGCGTGAGCCGGGCGCGTCGGACACTTGTTCGAGCGTATCGTAGCGGATTATAATGTAATTTAGAAATTAGTATTCAACATAGATTTGCCTTAAAATTATTCGTGTGTGTTGTTTCTGTATATACATGGTCGTGTAGTGTGCTTACTAGCTACGGACTTAAGATATCTTATGAGTAGACATTAGAGAAGTATATATAATGGAGATTTACAGCTGCTGACTCTGTGCAGTGTGCGATGGCGTCTTCGTGCTGCGGCTGGGGGTTGCGTACCCTCCAACTTCGTCGAGGTCGCGCGTCGTGGCGCGGTCGAGTGGTCGAATCCCCGGGTGTGTAGATGGCTGCCTTGGCTCGGCGGTCGGGCTGGTTGCCCGTGTACAGGGGCGCTCGTCCCTTGTGGCTACGTGCGGCTGGCGGTGCGTATGGACCTGCCGGGTGCTGCGGGAGGCGTTGGGGGGTGGAAGGCGGTACGCCGGACGTCACAGTAGCAATAGAGATCTAATGCTTCTTGAAACGGGATATCGCATCTCTTTTCTGAGTTTCATGATAAGATATAATATTCATTGCGAAGTGTCATGTAAACCTCGTATTCACTTCAAAAGAGTGTAAATGCGACACTTCCTTGCAAGGAAATAGCGTTTGCAGATGTCTACGTATCGTAGCAATAGAGTTCTAATGCTTCTTGAAACGGGATATCGCATTTCACATCTATGTTTCATGATAAGATATAACATTCATTGCGAACTGCCATGTAAACCTCGTATTTACTTCGAATGAATGTAATGCGACACTACCTTTCAAGGAAATAGCGTTTGCAGATGTCTACGTATCGTAGGAATAGAGTTCTAATGCTTCTTAAAACGCGATATCGCACCTCATTTCTACGTTTCATGATAAGATATGTTATTCATTGCGAAGTGTCATGTATACCTCTTATTCGCTTCAAATGAATGTAAATACAACACTTCCTTGCAAGGAAATAGCGTTTGCAGATGTCTACGTATCGAAGCAATAGAGTTCTAATTCTTCTTAAAACGCGATATCGCATTTCACATCTACGTTTCATGATAAGATATAACATTCATTGCGAAGTGTCATGTAAACCTCGTATTTACTTCAAATGAATGTAAATGCGACACTTCCTTTCAAGGAAATAGCGTTGCAGATGTCTACGTATCGTAGCAATAGAGTTCTAATGCTTCTTAAGACGCGATATCGCATCTCATTTCTATGTTTCATGATACGATATAATATTCATTGCGATGTGTCATGTATACCTCGTATTCACTTCAAAGAGTGTCAATGCGACACTTCCTTGAAAGGAAATAGCGTTTGCAGATGTCTACGTATCGTAGCAATAGAGTTCAAATGCTTCTGAAAACGCGATATCGCATCTCATTTCTATGTTTCATGTGTGACGTCCGGCGTACCGCCTTCCACCCCCAACGCCTCCCGCAGCACCCGGCAGGTCCATACGCACCGCCAGCCGCACGTAGCCACAAGGGACGAGCGCCCCTGTACACGGGCAACCAGCCCGACCGCCGAGCCAAGGCAGCCATCTACACACCCGGGGATTCGACCACTCGACCGCGCCACGACGCGCGACCTCGACGAAGTTGGAGGGTACGCAACCCCCAGCCGCAGCACGAAGACGCCATCGCACACTGCACAGAGTCAGCAGCTGTAAATCTCCATTATATATACTTCTCTAATGTCTACTCATAAGATATCTTAAGTCCGTAGCTAGTAAGCACACTACACGACCATGTATATACAGAAACAACACACACGAATAATTTTAAGGCAAATCTATGTTGAATACTAATTTCTAAATTACATTATAATCCGCTACGATACGCTCGAACAAGTGTCCGACGCGCCCGGCTCACGCTCAACGCGAGCCGCGCCCCTCCACGACCGGCCGCCCCACTTCGCGGGCCGAGCGGCCGCCCCACTCTGGGGCCCAACGACTTGCGCGCCGCGCGATCCGAGGAGGTCGCGGACACGCAAGTCAGAGATCAGTAATCGTCTGTCGCTCAAGCTGAACGGTCTTCAGCCTCATGCCTTCGGGCCAGTCTCTGCCTCACTTGGAGGTATTACAACTTCTAAATCAAAGTCAATTCTAATTCTAAAGTCTTGTTATTCTATTTCTAATATTAAACTAATTTTAACTTAGCTCGATAGGGACAGTAAGTGTAAGCGTAGGATTATTTAGAATATATCTTTATTTTATCAGAATTAATATCTCTCGTTAATACAATTCCTTGCAACACTCGAGTATAACACGAAGTCTTCCACGAGTTCTCGCGTATTAAACACATTCGAGTTTCACCGTAGTCGAGGCTTGGTAATCGATCGGTTAGAGAGGACCGCCGCTTAGCTGGATCGACCCATTGTCTCACTACGAGCGAATCTACGTCGACCTTCCACTCTTACGGACCGGCAAACTAGAGCGGACCGCCGCTTAGTGGACCCGTATCCGGACTTTGAGGAAGTAGGCTGAATGCGTTGTGCCGACGGTAGGAAAAGAACTCGACGCGCGGGAAGGAAGAATTTCATACGTCGATTGGTGCGAGAATACGCGGGCCTGGAAAGTCAAGTACCGATCTTCAGCTATTCAGCCATCCTCGCCGTGGCTCCTCCGCACACCGGCCGTCCTGCACAGCCGTCTTCACCGCAGAGTACAGAGAAGTCCAACACCACCGAGCAGTCTCGCTGGAAACTCATCCCTTTGACGATTCCGCCTCACAGCCCGTATACTGGGACCATTCCGGAGGGGGATCCACGTTTCCAGCGGTATCTACAAAGGAAAGCCGATTAAAGCAGCCACTCAAGCCATCAAAAGGTAGGTGAACGTCCTTGTTCACCGCGTCCGCGTTTCGTACCAGTGTTTCGCGAGCCATAAAGAACCCGGCGTCCGCCGCAATTCAGCGCGCAGATTTCGGAGACGGCTACGTGTCGATCACGGTCAAATAGGAAATTTTCCCGAACTTGAGACGTGACACGTATTTTTGGTGACAGCGGTGGGATATCTCGTGTTTCATTCCGGAAATTCAGCCGCGTAAGGAATACGATAAACCATGGCTACGCGAACGCCAACAAAAACGCGACACCAACCACCTCGAGCCGTCGCCGCCGGCGTAGATGCCGACCGCGATAAACGCGTAACTCGAGCAATTGATTTCCAAGACGCGCTCGCCGATCCGTTACCACGTACATCCGATACCGCGACCGTTAATAAGACGCCCGACAATACAATCTCGCTTATGCAACAGATCGAGCAAATGCGTCGTGAACTAGAGGCTCTTCGCCGTTCTCAGGACGTATCGCGTACCGATACTCTTCCTCTGTTACAAACAACATCGCCTAATTCACAAATAGAAACTCCGAGTTCGCACCACGATGAACTTTCCTTAAAGCAAGCTCTAGAAGCGGTACCGAATTATGACGGGCAAAATATGCCTGTCCTCCAATTTACCCGGGCGTGTAAACGGGCATACGACCTAATCCCAAACGGTTGCGAAAGGGCATTCACGCGTTTACTGAAATCTAAATTAAAAGGTCGCGCATACCTGGCACTCGAGGACGAGCCGTGCCATACTATTTTGGAATTTACCGATATACTTAGGAATTCGTTTGGCGCTATCCGCTCCGCTGACCACTACCGCGGAGAACTTACAAACATTTTTATGAAGCCGGGAGAACACATCTTAGAGTACATTAGCCGCGTGAAAGATTTGCGTACCGCCATCATAGACTGCGAGCGACTAACGCCGTACGCGTCTCACGGCAGCTTCTCGAACGTCGACGAACTAACACTCAGATGCTTTATCGACGGTCTTATACCCGAAATTCGCATCCAGATGCCAATAAATTCTTTTGAGTCACATAGGGACGCGTTTGCACGCGCTCGCGAATTGCATAAGAGACACGAGCTGGATTGCGATAGGTTACGCAATCCTCGCCCGCGCGCAGATCCTCGGGAAAGACGTCCCGAAATAATATGTTCTATTTGCAACAATTCCGGCCACTATGCGAGGGATTGCCGATCCAGGCCGCTTCCGCAACAAGAACCGCCGACCGATCAACGCGAATATTACCCGCGTACCGTTAATACCCATAGCAGGTATACCTCGACCCCGAGACCCGTTATCGAACAACCACGACCGCCTGCAGTGCGGGAGAAATACTGTAGGTACTGCAAGACTCCCGGCCACGAGATTGACGAATGCCGGAAACGTCAATATTATAATAATACTCGATATTCGGGAAACGAGAGTGGCCTCCCGCCGCGCCGCGAGACAGGACGCGAGGCCCATCCGAACATCCGCTCTCTCGCGACGAACGATATCCCCGCGGAAATCGTGGAGCCGGTGCCGCAATAAATTTAACAGGGAAAACAAACACGCCGAGTGTCGTACTAACTTCGAGTGCGCTAATTGAGCCCACCGAATTTATGATCGACACCGGTGCTGAAATAAATGTTATTAAGCATTCCGCGCTTTCCTCCCTCGCTCGCATCGACCCGTCGGAAACAGTGGTAATCACGGGGGTCACTAACGGGAAAACTACTACGATCGGTACCGTGAACATAGTCTTGTTTGACCGCGTAGTGCCGTTTAATGTCGTAAGCGATGATTTTCCCCTCGGACCAGACGGCATTTTAGGTTCGGGTTTCTGCGCCGACGCGGAAATATCATTTCCAAAGGGATTAATAAAGTGGTACGGGAAAACAATCCCATTCAAATGTGAGATCGAACGTATCGAAAATAAGCCTCCGCCGGTTCCGTTCGTGACGACATCGAAAATCGCTGAAAAAGAAAACTCTACGCCGAGAAACATTCTAAAGACCGCCGAGAAGGTATATCGATCGTCGAAAAACGCTCCGAAAATCGCCGATAAATACTCCTCAACGCCACAAAATTTTTCAAAACCCTCGGAAAAGGTCTCTCTGCCGCCGCGAATGAACGTCGGGTTAAAAATACGAGTAATCAACTCACAAATTTCAGAGGGGATAATTCCTCGACTCGACATCGCGCCTGGCGTGTTTCTCGGAAACGCGCTGGTAAAGGTTAACGAAGGTGAAGCGATTACGCGAGTAATTAACTCAACCGATAGGACGGTCAAAATCGCTTTACCTGCCGTGAAACTGGAACCAGTGCAGGTCATATCTCCGATACCCGAGGAAGATTGCCCCGCGCTCTTCCCGGTCTTTCATAATCCAAATCCGCCCGTTAATACAAAATCAAATGCAAATCTAGCTCCAAATATCGCCCAATCCGCGCTGTTGGGTTCTTCCCAAAAAGGGAAAATATTAAATTCAAGTTCGCGTTCGACACCGTATCCCGGTTACGAACCTCCCCTTTGCTCTAGAAGCACGAGATCTTTAACATATGCACAAGTAGCAAAATCCGTTATAAAAGCCACACCGATCGAAAATAAACGTCCGTCGCAAAATCCTGTAACCGCGTCGAAACCTCGATTAAACCAATTAATCGAACTATTAAGGCTGAATCACCTCAACGACGAGGAAAGGCAATATGTTATCGGGTTGGTAGAAAAAACGCAAGACCTATTTTACATCGAAGGAGACACGTTAGGATATACAACAGCTACCACTCACAAAATTCCGACGGTCGACGATAGACCGATTAATGTCAAGCAATATAGATTTCCCCCTGCGCACAAAGAGGAGATTCGTGACCAGGTAGGGAAACTCTTGCAAAACGGTGTCATTCGAGATTCAAAGTCACCCTATAACTCGCCGTTGTGGGTTGTTCCAAAAAAAGCAGACTCGCAAGGGAATAAGCGCTGGCGCGTCGTAATAGATTATCGGGCATTGAACGAAAAATCTATCGCCGACGCTTATCCCTTGCCATGCATCACTGAAATACTTGACCAGCTTGGCAGTGCCAAGTATTTCAGCACGTTTGATTTAGCCAGCGGGTTTCATCAAATTCCAATGGAACCCGCTGACGCGCACAAAACGGCATTCTCCACACCGCATGGCCACTTTGAGTTTACGAGGATGCCGTTTGGTTTAAAAAATGCGCCCGCCACATTCCAGCGACTCATGGACAATGTGCTCGCGGGACTCCAAGGTAACGAACTTTTCGTTTACTTAGACGATATCGTAATTTACGCAAGCTCGCTACAAGAACACCAAGTCAAGTTCGATAAACTAACGCGCCGTCTGAGAGAGGCCAACCTGGTCCTCCAGCCGGATAAGTGCGAGTTCTTGAGGCGCGAAGTGAGTTACCTCGGGCACATAATCAGTGAGAGTGGCGTGAAACCGGATCCCGCTAAAGTAAGCGCTGTTCGAGATTTTCCCCGTCCGACCAATTCTAAACAAATAAAACAGTTCTTAGGCCTAGCAGGATACTATAGACGCTTTATTTCTAACTTCTCAAACATTTCGAAACCTTTAACCAACCTATTGAAGAAAGATGTTCAATTTATCTGGCGAAATGAACAAGAAAATGCATTTGTGAAACTACGAGACGCGCTATGCGAGGCGCCCATCTTACAATACCCGAATTTTAAATTACCATTCGTAATTACAACCGACGCATCAGCGGATGCTATAGGCGCTGTCCTGAGTCAAGGACCGATAGGCCGCGATTTACCGATCGCATACACGTCACGACTTCTGAATTCCGCCGAAAAAAATTACTCAACCATCGAAAAGGAATGTTTGGCCATTATTTACGCTGTACACCATTTCAGGCCGTACATTTACGGCAACCAATTTAAATTAGTCACTGACCACCGTCCACTGGTGTGGATGAATTCCGTGAAGGATCCATCCAGCCGTCTTGTGAGGTGGAGGCTCAAATTAGCTGAATACGATTACGAGATGATATATAAAACCGGAAAAACTAATTTAAACGCAGATGCGCTTTCTCGCAATCCAGTCAAAGTTCTTCCTATCACGCTATCATCATCTTCCGACGAAAATATATTTGACCCACTACCGAAACGCTACCAACGGAAAAAACACGTAGTTCCTCCTCCACCACCACCTTCTCCGAGTTCCGACGATAACCGTCCTACACAGGTTCCTACTATACCAAAACCAAGTCCTTCATTACCGGCGCCATTACCGACTTCCAGCTCAAAAACAGAAATGTACACACCAATGCCACACGAACACGTACGTTACGAACCGTTATTTAAATTCACTAGAGACACCATAGCGACTAGACGCGACAACAATGTAATTTTTATCACGCAATCGGGACATCCATACGACGCCGGCGCCAAAGAAATCGAAAAATCCGGAAAATTTTTATTTAACAAAAAGGACATAAATCTCGCGAAAGCCAGGGTAACCAAGATAGACGACCATTATCAAATTCAACTGCCCATAATAGAACACGCAAGTCGATCCATCGATTATCAAATTATTATTGAATCACTACGCTCATTGTTCGACGTAACTACCGAACTCCAACTAAAATCCTTTAGCATAGCACAAACCTCGCTCGATTCACTGCCATGGTCTCAGATTCAGAGAGCGTTACAGGACCTATTTTACGAACAACCGATTCAAATAACAGTATGCCAGGGTTTAATTCATATCCCACCCGAAGAAAAAAGATTAAAAATAATTCAGGATAATCACGACACACCCGTGGGAGGTCATAAAGGTGTAAATAAAACTTACTCGCGGATTAGAGAAAAATACTATTGGTCGAACATGAAATCACAAATCCAAGATTATATCAGCAAGTGCAGGAGCTGTCAGTTAGAAAAACTAGTTCGCGTTAAGACAAAGCAACCCTTGACATTAACAGACACTCCGGGATGTGCTTTCGACAAGATTTCCATGGACGTGATGGGTCCTCTCCCGACTACCCCCGACGGTTACACGAATATCCTAACCATCCAGGATCTTTTGACTAAGTACTCAGTAGCTATACCCTTGAAGCAAACATCAGCGGTCGATATTGCAGACGCACTAATTACTGGATTTATATGCAGATTCGGTTGCCCAAAGGGCATCCTAACAGACCAAGGTTCTAACTTTATTAACAGTTTGATTAAGGCAATCGCGATTAAGTTTAAAATAAAACAATACAAGTCCACCGCCTTCCACCCACAGACCAACGGCTCGGTGGAACGCTCCCATCATGTTCTCGCGGAGTACCTGAAACACTTCATCCACACCAGTAACGATTGGGAAAGATGGCTCCCGTATGCCATGCTTTCCTATAATACCAGCGTCCACGAGGGCACGCTGTATACACCTCACGAATTGGTTTTTGGCCGTATTGCGAGGGTTCCGTCAGACACACCGTTTCAAGATAACACAGAAAATGAAACATATTCAGATTATCTTATTAACCTCAACGATAAAATCACCAAGTCTCAGAAAATCGCAAGGGAAAATCTCGAAAACGCAAAACGCCGCGCAAAATTTTATTATGATAAGAAGGTAAATATTCAGAAATTCGAAGCAGGACAATGGGTTTTCTTGCTAAGAGAACCCAACAAACACAAATTTCAGTCCCAGTACGTGGGACCTTACAGAATCGTCGAAATTCTGAATAATAACAACGCCAAATTAGATATTAAAGGTAGATATAAGATCGTACATACAAATAAGCTAAAACTTTGTAAGAGAATGAGTAACGTGAGAGAGACAAAAACTGATAGTGCTAACGCGAAAAGTGAAAAAACTGAAAAACCGCGTACCAAAAACATTAAACACAGCAGTGACAGTAGTGTGAGAGCGCATAGTGCAAAAAACAGGCCATCGAGGGAAAGCAACTCCAACCAGGGTCATCCTACAGGAACGAAGCGAGCCCGCTGCAACACATCCGACGAGGACAATCTCGAAGTACGGCAACTAACCGGCAAAATCTCGAAAATGCAGTCTTCTCCACAGACGCACCTAGCAGTCAGGAGATCTTGGCAACGCCAAGATTCCTTTTTTAAGGGGGGAGGTGTGACGTCCGGCGTACCGCCTTCCACCCCCCAACGCCTCCCGCAGCACCCGGCAGGTCCATACGCACCGCCAGCCGCACGTAGCCACAAGGGACGAGCGCCCCTGTACACGGGCAACCAGCCCGACCGCCGAGCCAAGGCAGCCATCTACACACCCGGGGATTCGACCACTCGACCGCGCCACGACGCGCGACCTCGACGAAGTTGGAGGGTACGCAACCCCCAGCCGCAGCACGAAGACGCCATCGCACACTGCACAGAGTCAGCAGCTGTAAATCTCCATTATATATACTTCTCTAATGTCTACTCATAAGATATCTTAAGTCCGTAGCTAGTAAGCACACTACACGACCATGTATATACAGAAACAACACACACGAATAATTTTAAGGCAAATCTATGTTGAATACTAATTTCTAAATTACATTATAATCCGCTACGATACGCTCGAACAAGTGTCCGACGCGCCCGGCTCACGCTCAACGCGAGCCGCGCCCCTCCACGACCGGCCGCCCCACTTCGCGGGCCGAGCGGCCGCCCCACTCTGGGGCCCAACGACTTGCGCGCCGCGCGATCCGAGGAGGTCGCGGACACGCAAGTCAGAGATCAGTAATCGTCTGTCGCTCAAGCTGAACGGTCTTCAGCCTCATGCCTTCGGGCCAGTCTCTGCCTCACTTGGAGGTATTACAACTTCTAAATCAAAGTCAATTCTAATTCTAAAGTCTTGTTATTCTATTTCTAATATTAAACTAATTTTAACTTAGCTCGATAGGGACAGTAAGTGTAAGCGTAGGATTATTTAGAATATATCTTTATTTTATCAGAATTAATATCTCTCGTTAATACAATTCCTTGCAACACTCGAGTATAACACGAAGTCTTCCACGAGTTCTCGCGTATTAAACACATTCGAGTTTCACCGTAGTCGAGGCTTGGTAATCGATCGGTTAGAGAGGACCGCCGCTTAGCTGGATCGACCCATTGTCTCACTACGAGCGAATCTACGTCGACCTTCCACTCTTACGGACCGGCAAACTAGAGCGGACCGCCGCTTAGTGGACCCGTATCCGGACTTTGAGGAAGTAGGCTGAATGCGTTGTGCCGACGGTAGGAAAAGAACTCGACGCGCGGGAAGGAAGAATTTCATACGTCGATTGGTGCGAGAATACGCGGGCCTGGAAAGTCAAGTACCGATCTTCAGCTATTCAGCCATCCTCGCCGTGGCTCCTCCGCACACCGGCCGTCCTGCACAGCCGTCTTCACCGCAGAGTACAGAGAAGTCCAACACCACCGAGCAGTCTCGCTGGAAACTCATCCCTTTGACGATTCCGCCTCACAGCCCGTATACTGGGACCATTCCGGAGGGGGATCCACGTTTCCAGCGGTATCTACAAAGGAAAGCCGATTAAAGCAGCCACTCAAGCCATCAAAAGGTAGGTGAACGTCCTTGTTCACCGCGTCCGCGTTTCGTACCAGTGTTTCGCGAGCCATAAAGAACCCGGCGTCCGCCGCAATTCAGCGCGCAGATTTCGGAGACGGCTACGTGTCGATCACGGTCAAATAGGAAATTTTCCCGAACTTGAGACGTGACACATGATAAGATGTAATATTCATTGCGAAGTGTCATGTAAACTTCGTATTCACTTCAAAAGAATGTAAATGCGGCACTTCCTTTCTAGGAAATAGCGAGTGCAGATGTCTACGTATCGTAGAAGTAGAGCTTTAATGCTTCTTAAAACGTGATATTGCATCTCATTTCTATGTTTCATGATAAGATATAACATTCATTGCGAAGTGCCATGTAAACCTCGTATTTACTTCGAATGAATGTAATGCGACACTACCTTTCAAGGAAATAGCGTTTGCAGATGTCTACGTATCGTAGGAATAGGGTTCTAATGCTTCTTAAAACGCGATATCGCATCTCATTTCTACGTTTCATGATAAGATATGTTATTCATTGCGAAGTGTCATGTATACCTCTTATTCGCTTCAAATGAATGTAAATACAACACTTCCTTGCAAGGAAATAGCGTTTGCAGATGTCTACGTATCGTAGCAATAGAGTTCTAATGCTTCTTAAAACGCGATATCGCATTTCACATCTATGTTTCATGATAAGATATAACATTCATTGCGAAGTGTCATGTAAACCTCGTATTTACTTCAAATGAATGTAAATGCGACACTGCCTTTCAAGGAATTAGCGTTTGCAGATATCTACGAATCGAAGCAATAGAGTTCAAATGCTTCTTAAAACGAGATATCGCATCTCATTTCTATGTTTCATGATAAGATATAATATTCATTGCGAGGTGTCATGTAAACCTCGTATTCACTTCAAAAGAGTGTAGATGCGACACTTCCTTGCAAGGAAATAGCGTTTGCGGATGTCTACGTATCGTAGCAATAAAGATCTAATGCTTCTTGAAACGGGATATCGCATCTCTTTTCTGAGTTTCATGATAAGATATAATATTCATTGCGAAGTGTCATGTAAACCTCGTATTCACTTCAAAAGAGTGTAAATGCGACACTTCCTTGCAAGGAAATAGCGTTTGCAGATGTCTACGTATCGTAGCAATAGAGTTCTAATGCTTCTTGAAACGGGATATCGCATTTCACATCTATGTTTCATGATAAGATATAACATTCATTGCGAACTGCCATGTAAACCTCGTATTTACTTCGAATGAATGTAATGCGACACTACCTTTCAAGGAAATAGCGTTTGCAGATGTCTACGTATCGTAGGAATAGAGTTCTAATGCTTCTTAAAACGCGATATCGCATCTCATTTCTACGTTTCATGATAAGATATGTTATTCATTGCGAAGTGTCATGTATACCTCTTATTCGCTTCGAATGAATGTAAATACAACACTTCCTTGCAAGGAAATAGCGTTTGCAGATGTCTACGTATCGTAGCAATAGAGTTCTAATGCTTCTTAAAACGCGATATCGCATTTCACATCTATGTTTCATGATAAGATATAACATTCATTGCGAAGTGTCATGTAAACCTCGTATTTACTTCAAACGAATGTAAATGCGACACTTCCTTTCAAGGAATTAGCGTTTGCAGATATCTACGAATCGAAGCAATAGAGTTCAAATGCTTCTTAAAACGAGATATCGCATCTCATTTCTATGTTTCATGATAAGATATAATATTCATTGCGAAGTGTCATGTAAACCTCGTATTCACTTCAAAAGAGTGTAAATGCGACACTTCCTTGCAAGGAAAAAGCGTTTGCAGATGTCTACGTATCGAAGCAATAGAGTTCTAATTCTTCTTAAAACGCGATATCGAATTTCACATCTACGTTTCATGATAAGATATAACATTCATTGCGAAGTGTCATGTAAACCTCGTATTTACTTCAAATGAATGTAAATGCGACACTTCCTTTCAAGGAAATAGCGTTTGCAGATGTCTACGTATCGTAGCAATAGAGTTCTAATTCTCATTTCTATGTTTCATGATACGATATAATATTCATTGCGATGTGTCATGTAAACCTCGTATTCACTTCAAAAGAGTGTCAATGCGACACATCCTTGCAAGGAAATAGCGTTTGCAGATGTCTACGTATCGAAGCAATAGAGCTCTAATGCTTCATAAAACGCGATATCGCATTTCACATCTATGATTCATGATATGATATAACATTAATTGCGAAGTGTCATGTAAACCTCGTATTCACTTCAAAAGAGTGTAAATGCGACACTTCCTTGAAAGGAAATAGCGTTTGCAGATGTCTACGTATCGTAGCAATAGAGCTCTAATGCTTCTTGAAAAGGGATATCGCATCTCTTTTCTGAGTTTCATGATAAGATATAATATTCATTGCGAAGTGTCATGTAAACCTCGTATTCACTTCAAAAGAGTGTAAATGCGACACTTCCTTGCAAGGAAATAGCGTTTGCAGATGTCTACGTATCGTAGCAATAGAGTTCTAATGCTTCTTAAAACGGGATATCGCATCTCATTTCTATGTTTCATGAAAAGATATAATATTCATTGCGAAGTGTCATGTAAACCTCGTATTTAATTCAAATGAATGTACATGCGACACTTCCTTTCAAGGAAATAGCGTTTGCAGATGTCTACGTATCGTAGCAATAGAGTTCTAATGCTTCTTAAGACGCGATATCGCATCTCATTTCTATGTTTCATGATACGATATAATATTCATTGCGATGTGTCATGTAAACCTCGTATTCACTTCAAAAGAGTGTCAATGCGACACTTCCTTGCAAGGAAATAGCGTTTGCAGATGTCTACGTATCGTAGCAATAGAGTTCTAATGCTTCTTGAAAAGGGATATCGCATCTCTTTTCTGAGTTTCATGATAAGATATAATATTCATTGCGAAGTGTCATGTAAACCTCGTATTCACTTCAAAAGAGTGTAAATGCGACACTTCCTTGCAAGGAAATAGCGTTTGCAGATGTCTACGAATCGAAGCAATAGAGTTCAAATGCTTCTTAAAACGAGATATCGCATCTCATTTCTATGTTTCATGATAAGATATAATATTCTTTGCGAAGTGTCATGTAAACATCGTATTCACTTCAAAAGAGTGTAAATGCGACACTTCCTTTCAAGGAAGTAGCGTTTGCAGATGTCTACCTATCGTAGCAATAGAGTTCTAATGCTTCTTAAGACGCGATATCGCATCTCATTTCTATTTTTCATGATAAGATATAACATTCACTACGAAGTGTCATGTAAACCTCGTATTTGCTTCAAATGAATGTAAATGCGACACTTCCTTTCAAGGAAATAGCGTTTGCAGATGTCTACGTATCGTAGCAATAGAGTTCTAATGCTTCTTAAGAGGCGATATCGCATCTCATTTCTATGTTTCATGATACGATATAATATTCATTGCGATGTGTCATGTAAACCTCGTATTCACTTCAAAAGAGTGTCAATGCGACACTTCCTTGCAAGGAAATAGCGTTTGCAGATGTCTACGTATCGAAGCAATAGAGCTCTAATGCTTCATAAAACGCGATATCGCATTTCACATCTATGTTTCATGATGTGATATAACATTCATTGCGAAGTGTCATGTAAACCTCGTATTCACTTCAAAAGAGTGTAAATGCGACACTTCCTTGAAAGGAAATAGCGTTTGCAGATGTCTACGTATCGTAGCAATAGAGTTCAAATGCTTCTGAAAACGCGATATCGCATCTCATTTCGATGTTTCATGATAAGATGTAATATTCATTGCGAAGTGTCATGTAAACTTCGTATTCACTTCAAAAGAATGTAAATGCGGCACTTCCTTTCTAGGAAATAGCGAGTGCAGATGTCTACGTATCGTAGAAGTAGAGTTTTAATGCTTCTTAAAACGCGATATTGCATCTCATTTCTATGTTTCATGATAAGATATAACATTCATTGCGAAGTGCCATGTAAACCTCGTATTTACTTCGAATGAATGTAATGCGACACTACCTTTCAAGGAAATAGCGTTTGCAGATGTCTACGTATCGTAGGAATAGAGTTCTAATGCTTCTTAAAACGCGATATCGCATCTCATTTCTACGTTTCATGATAAGATATGTTATTCATTACGAAGCGTCATGTATACCTCTTATTCGCTTCAAATGAATGTAAATACAACACTTCCTTGCAAGGAAATAGCGTTTGCAGATGTCTACGTATCGTAGCAATAGAGTTCTAATGCTTCTTAAAACGCGATATCGCATTTCACATCTATGTTTCATGTTAAGATATAACATTCATTGCGAAGTGTCATGTAAACCTCGTATTTACTTCAAATGAATGTAAACGCGACACTTCCTTTCAAGGAATTAGCGTTTGCAGATATCTACGAATCGAAGCAATAGAGTTCAAATGCTTCTTAAAACGAGATATCGCATCTCATTTCTATGTTTCATGATAAGATATAATATTCATTGCGAGGTGTCATGTAAACCTCGTATTCACTTCAAAAGAGTGTAGATGCGACACTTCCTTGCAAGGAAATAGCGTTTGCGGATGTCTACGTATCGTAGCAATAAAGATCTAATGCTTCTTGAAACGGGATATCGCATCTCTTTTCTGAGTTTCATGATAAGATATAATATTCATTGCGAAGTGTCATGTAAACCTCGTATTCACTTCAAAAGAGTGTAAATGCGACACTTCCTTGCAAGGAAATAGCGTTTGCAGATGTCTACGTATCGTAGCAATAGAGTTCTAATGCTTCTTGAAACGGGATATCGCATTTCACATCTATGTTTCATGATAAGATATAACATTCATTGCGAACTGCCATGTAAACCTCGTATTTACTTCGAATGAATGTAATGCGACACTACCTTTCAAGGAAATAGCGTTTGCAGATGTCTACGTATCGTAGGAATAGAGTTCTAATGCTTCTTAAAACGCGATATCGCATCTCATTTCTACGTTTCATGATAAGATATGTTATTCATTGCGAAGTGTCATGTATACCTCTTATTCGCTTCGAATGAATGTAAATACAACACTTCCTTGCAAGGAAATAGCGTTTGCAGATGTCTACGTATCGTAGCAATAGAGTTCTAATGCTTCTTAAAACGCGATATCGCATTTCACATCTATGTTTCATGATAAGATATAACATTCATTGCGAAGTGTCATGTAAACCTCGTATTTACTTCAAACGAATGTAAATGCGACACTTCCTTTCAAGGAATTAGCGTTTGCAGATATCTACGAATCGAAGCAATAGAGTTCAAATGCTTCTTAAAACGAGATATCGCATCTCATTTCTATGTTTCATGATAAGATATAATATTCATTGCGAAGTGTCATGTAAACCTCGTATTCACTTCAAAAGAGTGTAAATGCGACACTTCCTTGCAAGGAAAAAGCGTTTGCAGATGTCTACGTATCGAAGCAATAGAGTTCTAATTCTTCTTAAAACGCGATATCGAATTTCACATCTACGTTTCATGATAAGATATAACATTCATTGCGATGTGTCATGTAAACCTCGTATTTACTTCAAATGAATGTAAATGCGACACTTCCTTTCAAGGAAATAGCGTTTGCAGATGTCTACGTATCGTAGCAATAGAGTTCTAATTCTCATTTCTATGTTTCATGATACGATATAATATTCATTGCGATGTGTCATGTAAACCTCGTATTCACTTCAAAAGAGTGTCAATGCGACACATCCTTGCAAGGAAATAGCGTTTGCAGATGTCTACGTATCGAAGCAATAGAGCTCTAATGCTTCATAAAACGCGATATCGCATTTCACATCTATGATTCATGATATGATATAACATTAATTGCGAAGTGTCATGTAAACCTCGTATTCACTTCAAAAGAGTGTAAATGCGACACTTCCTTGAAAGGAAATAGCGTTTGCAGATGTCTACGTATCGTAGCAATAGAGCTCTAATGCTTCTTGAAAAGGGATATCGCATCTCTTTTCTGAGTTTCATGATAAGATATAATATTCATTGCGAAGTGTCATGTAAACCTCGTATTCACTTCAAAAGAGTGTAAATGCGACACTTCCTTGCAAGGAAATAGCGTTTGCAGATGTCTACGTATCGTAGCAATAGAGTTCTAATGCTTCTTAAAACGGGATATCGCATCTCATTTCTATGTTTCATGAAAAGATATAATATTCATTGCGAAGTGTCATGTAAACCTCGTATTTAATTCAAATGAATGTACATGCGACACTTCCTTTCAAGGAAATAGCGTTTGCAGATGTCTACGTATCGTAGCAATAGAGTTCTAATGCTTCTTAAGACGCGATATCGCATCTCATTTCTATGTTTCATGATACGATATAATATTCATTGCGATGTGTCATGTAAACCTCGTATTCACTTCAAAAGAGTGTAAATGCGACACTTCCTTGCAAGGAAATAGCGTTTGCAGATGTCTACGAATCGAAGCAATAGAGTTCAAATGCTTCTTAAAACGAGATATCGCATCTCATTTCTATGTTTCATGATAAGATATAATATTCATTGCGAAGTGTCATGTAAACATCGTATTCACTTCAAAAGAGTGTAAATGCGACACTTCCTTTCAAGGAAGTAGCGTTTGCAGATGTCTACCTATCGTAGCAATAGAGTTCTAATGCTTCTTAAGACGCGATATCGCATCTCATTTCTATTTTTCATGATAAGATATAACATTCACTACGAAGTGTCATGTAAACCTCGTATTTGCTTCAAATGAATGTAAATGCGACACTTCCTTTCAAGGAAATAGCGTTTGCAGATGTCTACGTATCGTAGCAATAGAGTTCTAATGCTTCTTAAGAGGCGATATCGCATCTCATTTCTATGTTTCATGATACGATATAATATTCATTGCGATGTGTCATGTAAACCTCGTATTCACTTCAAAAGAGTGTCAATGCGACACTTCCTTGCAAGGAAATAGCGTTTGCAGATGTCTACGTATCGAAGCAATAGAGCTCTAATGCTTCATAAAACGCGATATCGCATTTCACATCTATGTTTCATGATGTGATATAACATTCATTGCGAAGTGTCATGTAAACCTCGTATTCACTTCAAAAGAGTGTAAATGCGACACTTCCTTGAAAGGAAATAGCGTTTGCAGATGTCTACGTATCGTAGCAATAGAGTTCAAATGCTTCTGAAAACGCGATATCGCATCTCATTTCGATGTTTCATGATAAGATGTAATATTCATTGCGAAGTGTCATGTAAACTTCGTATTCACTTCAAAAGAATGTAAATGCGGCACTTCCTTTCTAGGAAATAGCGAGTGCAGATGTCTACGTATCGTAGAAGTAGAGTTTTAATGCTTCTTAAAACGCGATATTGCATCTCATTTCTATGTTTCATGATAAGATATAACATTCATTGCGAAGTGCCATGTAAACCTCGTATTTACTTCGAATGAATGTAATGCGACACTACCTTTCAAGGAAATAGCGTTTGCAGATGTCTACGTATCGTAGGAATAGAGTTCTAATGCTTCTTAAAAC
Organism: Xylocopa sonorina; assembly: GCF_050948175.1. Classification (NCBI taxonomy): domain Eukaryota; kingdom Metazoa; phylum Arthropoda; class Insecta; order Hymenoptera; family Apidae; genus Xylocopa; species Xylocopa sonorina. The sequence continues at coordinate 134,651 of NW_027490522.1, read as the reverse complement.
GCGATATCGCATCTCATTTCTACGTTTCATGATAAGATATGTTATTCATTACGAAGCGTCATGTATACCTCTTATTCGCTTCAAATGAATGTAAATACAACACTTCCTTGCAAGGAAATAGCGTTTGCAGATGTCTACGTATCGTAGCAATAGAGTTCTAATGCTTCTTAAAACGCGATATCGCATTTCACATCTATGTTTCATGTTAAGATATAACATTCATTGCGAAGTGTCATGTAAACCTCGTATTTACTTCAAATGAATGTAAACGCGACACTTCCTTTCAAGGAATTAGCGTTTGCAGATATTCTCGAATCGAAGCAATAGAGTTCAAATGCTTCTTAAAACGAGATATCGCATCTCATTTCTATGTTTCATGATACGATATAATATTCATTGCGATGTGTCATGTAAACCTCGTATTCACTTCAAAAGAGTGTCAATGCGACACATCCTTGCAAGGAAATAGCGTTTGCAGATGTCTACGTATCGAAGCAATAGAGCTCTAATGCTTCATAAAACGCGATATCGCATTTCACATCTATGATTCATGATAAGATATAATATTCATTGCGAAGTGTCATGTAAACCTCGTATTCACTTCAAAAGAGTGTAAATGCGACACTTCCTTGCAAGGAAATAGCGTTTGCAGATGTCTACGTATCGTAGCAATAGAGTTCTAATGCTTCTTAAGACGCGATATCGCATCTCATTTCTATGTTTCATGATACGATATAATATTCATTGCGATGTGTCATGTAAACCTCGTATTCACTTCAAAAGAGTGTCAATGCGACACTTCCTTGCAAGGAAATAGCGTTTGCAGATGTCTACGTATCGAAGCAATAGAGCTCTAATGCTTCATAAAACGCGATATCGCATTTCACATCTATGTTTCATGATATGATATAACATTCATTGCGAAGTGTCATGTAAACCTCGTATTCACTTCAAAAGAGTGTAAATGCGACACTTCCTTGAAACGAAATAGCGTTTGCAGATGTCTACGTATCGTAGCAATAGAGTTCAAATGCCTCTTAAAACGCGATATCGCATCTCATTTCTATGTTTCATGATAAGATGTAATATTCATTGCGAAGTGTCATGTAAACTTCGTATTCACTTCAAAAGAATGTAAATGCGGCACTTCCTTTCTAGGAAATAGCGAGTGCAGATGTCTACGTATCGTAGTAGTAGAGTTTTAATGCTTCTTAAAACGCGATATTGCATCTCATTTCTATGTATCATGATAAGATACGTTATCCATTGCGAAGTGTCATGTATACCTCGTATTCACTTCAAAAGAGTGTAAATGCGACACTTCCTTGCAAGGAAAAAGCGTTTGCAGATGTCAACGTATTGTAGCAATAGAGTTCTAATGCTTCTTAAAACGCGATATCGCATTTCACATCTATGTTTCATGATAAGATATAACATTCATTGCGAAGTGTCATGTAAACCTCGTATTTACTTCAAATGAATGTAAATGCGACACTTCCTTTCAAGGAATTAGCGTTTGCAGATATCTACGAATCGAAGCAATAGAGTTCAAATGCTTCTTAAAACGAGATATCGCATCTCATTTCTATGTTTCATGATAAGATATAATATTCATTGCGAAGTGTCATGTAAACCTCGTATTCACTTCAAAAGAGTGTAAATGCGACACTTCCTTGAAAGGAAATAGCGTTTGCAGATGTCTACGTATCGTAGCAATAGAGTTCTAATGCTTCTTGAAAAGGGATATCGCATCTCTTTTCTGAGTTTCATGATAAGATATAATATTCATTGCGAAGTGTCATGTAAACCTCGTATTCACTTCAAAAGAGTGTAAATGCGACACTTCCTTGCAAGGAAATAGAGTTTGCAGATGTCTACGTATCGTAGCAATAGAGTTCTAATGCTTCTTAAAACGGGATATCGCATCTCATTTCTATGTTTCATGAAAAGATATAATATTCATTGCGAAGTGTCATGTAAACCTCGTATTTAATTCAAATGAATGTACATGCGACACTTCCTTTCAAGGAAATAGCGTTTGCAGATGTCTACGTATCGTAGCAATAGAGTTCTAATGCTTCTTAAGACGCGATATCGCATCTCATTTCTATGTTTCATGATACGATATAATATTCATTGCGATGTGTCATGTAAACCTCGTATTCACTTCAAAAGAGTGCCAATGCGACACTTCCTTGCAAGGAAATAGCGTTTGCAGATGTCTACGTATCGAAGCAATAGAGCTCTAATGCTTCATAAAACGCGATATCGCATTTCACATCTATGTTTCATGATATGATATAATATTCATTGCGAAGTGTCATGTAAACCTCGTATTCACTTCAAAAGAGTGTAAATGCGACACTTCCTTGAAACGAAATAGCGTTTGCAGATGTCTACGTATCGTAGCAATAGAGTTCAAATGCCTCTTAAAACGCGATATCGCATCTCATTTCTACGTTTCATGATAAGATATGTTATTCATTGCGAAGCGTCATGTATACCTCTTATTCGCTTCAAATGAATGTAAATACAACACTTCCTTGCAAGGAAATAGCGTTTGCAGATGTCTACGTATCGTAGCAATAGAGTTCTAATGCTTCTTAAAACGCGATATCGCATTTCACATCTATGTTTCATGTTAAGATATAACATTCATTGCGAAGTGTCATGTGTGACGTCCGGCGTACCGCCTTCCACCCCCCAACGCCTCCCGCAGCACCCGGCAGGTCCATACGCACCGCCAGCCGCACGTAGCCACAAGGGACGAGCGCCCCTGTACACGGGCAACCAGCCCGACCGCCGAGCCAAGGCAGCCATCTACACACCCGGGGATTCGACCACTCGACCGCGCCACGACGCGCGACCTCGACGAAGTTGGAGGGTACGCAACCCCCAGCCGCAGCACGAAGACGCCATCGCACACTGCACAGAGTCAGCAGCTGTAAATCTCCATTATATATACTTCTCTAATGTCTACTCATAAGATATCTTAAGTCCGTAGCTAGTAAGCACACTACACGACCATGTATATACAGAAACAACACACACGAATAATTTTAAGGCAAATCTATGTTGAATACTAATTTCTAAATTACATTATAATCCGCTACGATACGCTCGAACAAGTGTCCGACGCGCCCGGCTCACGCTCAACGCGAGCCGCGCCCCTCCACGACCGGCCGCCCCACTTCGCGGGCCGAGCGGCCGCCCCACTCTGGGGCCCAACGACTTGCGCGCCGCGCGATCCGAGGAGGTCGCGGACACGCAAGTCAGAGATCAGTAATCGTCTGTCGCTCAAGCTGAACGGTCTTCAGCCTCATGCCTTCGGGCCAGTCTCTGCCTCACTTGGAGGTATTACAACTTCTAAATCAAAGTCAATTCTAATTCTAAAGTCTTGTTATTCTATTTCTAATATTAAACTAATTTTAACTTAGCTCGATAGGGACAGTAAGTGTAAGCGTAGGATTATTTAGAATATATCTTTATTTTATCAGAATTAATATCTCTCGTTAATACAATTCCTTGCAACACTCGAGTATAACACGAAGTCTTCCACGAGTTCTCGCGTATTAAACACATTCGAGTTTCACCGTAGTCGAGGCTTGGTAATCGATCGGTTAGAGAGGACCGCCGCTTAGCTGGATCGACCCATTGTCTCACTACGAGCGAATCTACGTCGACCTTCCACTCTTACGGACCGGCAAACTAGAGCGGACCGCCGCTTAGTGGACCCGTATCCGGACTTTGAGGAAGTAGGCTGAATGCGTTGTGCCGACGGTAGGAAAAGAACTCGACGCGCGGGAAGGAAGAATTTCATACGTCGATTGGTGCGAGAATACGCGGGCCTGGAAAGTCAAGTACCGATCTTCAGCTATTCAGCCATCCTCGCCGTGGCTCCTCCGCACACCGGCCGTCCTGCACAGCCGTCTTCACCGCAGAGTACAGAGAAGTCCAACACCACCGAGCAGTCTCGCTGGAAACTCATCCCTTTGACGATTCCGCCTCACAGCCCGTATACTGGGACCATTCCGGAGGGGGATCCACGTTTCCAGCGGTATCTACAAAGGAAAGCCGATTAAAGCAGCCACTCAAGCCATCAAAAGGTAGGTGAACGTCCTTGTTCACCGCGTCCGCGTTTCGTACCAGTGTTTCGCGAGCCATAAAGAACCCGGCGTCCGCCGCAATTCAGCGCGCAGATTTCGGAGACGGCTACGTGTCGATCACGGTCAAATAGGAAATTTTCCCGAACTTGAGACGTGACACGTATTTTTGGTGACAGCGGTGGGATATCTCGTGTTTCATTCCGGAAATTCAGCCGCGTAAGGAATACGATAAACCATGGCTACGCGAACGCCAACAAAAACGCGACACCAACCACCTCGAGCCGTCGCCGCCGGCGTAGATGCCGACCGCGATAAACGCGTAACTCGAGCAATTGATTTCCAAGACGCGCTCGCCGATCCGTTACCACGTACATCCGATACCGCGACCGTTAATAAGACGCCCGACAATACAATCTCGCTTATGCAACAGATCGAGCAAATGCGTCGTGAACTAGAGGCTCTTCGCCGTTCTCAGGACGTATCGCGTACCGATACTCTTCCTCTGTTACAAACAACATCGCCTAATTCACAAATAGAAACTCCGAGTTCGCACCACGATGAACTTTCCTTAAAGCAAGCTCTAGAAGCGGTACCGAATTATGACGGGCAAAATATGCCTGTCCTCCAATTTACCCGGGCGTGTAAACGGGCATACGACCTAATCCCAAACGGTTGCGAAAGGGCATTCACGCGTTTACTGAAATCTAAATTAAAAGGTCGCGCATACCTGGCACTCGAGGACGAGCCGTGCCATACTATTTTGGAATTTACCGATATACTTAGGAATTCGTTTGGCGCTATCCGCTCCGCTGACCACTACCGCGGAGAACTTACAAACATTTTTATGAAGCCGGGAGAACACATCTTAGAGTACATTAGCCGCGTGAAAGATTTGCGTACCGCCATCATAGACTGCGAGCGACTAACGCCGTACGCGTCTCACGGCAGCTTCTCGAACGTCGACGAACTAACACTCAGATGCTTTATCGACGGTCTTATACCCGAAATTCGCATCCAGATGCCAATAAATTCTTTTGAGTCACATAGGGACGCGTTTGCACGCGCTCGCGAATTGCATAAGAGACACGAGCTGGATTGCGATAGGTTACGCAATCCTCGCCCGCGCGCAGATCCTCGGGAAAGACGTCCCGAAATAATATGTTCTATTTGCAACAATTCCGGCCACTATGCGAGGGATTGCCGATCCAGGCCGCTTCCGCAACAAGAACCGCCGACCGATCAACGCGAATATTACCCGCGTACCGTTAATACCCATAGCAGGTATACCTCGACCCCGAGACCCGTTATCGAACAACCACGACCGCCTGCAGTGCGGGAGAAATACTGTAGGTACTGCAAGACTCCCGGCCACGAGATTGACGAATGCCGGAAACGTCAATATTATAATAATACTCGATATTCGGGAAACGAGAGTGGCCTCCCGCCGCGCCGCGAGACAGGACGCGAGGCCCATCCGAACATCCGCTCTCTCGCGACGAACGATATCCCCGCGGAAATCGTGGAGCCGGTGCCGCAATAAATTTAACAGGGAAAACAAACACGCCGAGTGTCGTACTAACTTCGAGTGCGCTAATTGAGCCCACCGAATTTATGATCGACACCGGTGCTGAAATAAATGTTATTAAGCATTCCGCGCTTTCCTCCCTCGCTCGCATCGACCCGTCGGAAACAGTGGTAATCACGGGGGTCACTAACGGGAAAACTACTACGATCGGTACCGTGAACATAGTCTTGTTTGACCGCGTAGTGCCGTTTAATGTCGTAAGCGATGATTTTCCCCTCGGACCAGACGGCATTTTAGGTTCGGGTTTCTGCGCCGACGCGGAAATATCATTTCCAAAGGGATTAATAAAGTGGTACGGGAAAACAATCCCATTCAAATGTGAGATCGAACGTATCGAAAATAAGCCTCCGCCGGTTCCGTTCGTGACGACATCGAAAATCGCTGAAAAAGAAAACTCTACGCCGAGAAACATTCTAAAGACCGCCGAGAAGGTATATCGATCGTCGAAAAACGCTCCGAAAATCGCCGATAAATACTCCTCAACGCCACAAAATTTTTCAAAACCCTCGGAAAAGGTCTCTCTGCCGCCGCGAATGAACGTCGGGTTAAAAATACGAGTAATCAACTCACAAATTTCAGAGGGGATAATTCCTCGACTCGACATCGCGCCTGGCGTGTTTCTCGGAAACGCGCTGGTAAAGGTTAACGAAGGTGAAGCGATTACGCGAGTAATTAACTCAACCGATAGGACGGTCAAAATCGCTTTACCTGCCGTGAAACTGGAACCAGTGCAGGTCATATCTCCGATACCCGAGGAAGATTGCCCCGCGCTCTTCCCGGTCTTTCATAATCCAAATCCGCCCGTTAATACAAAATCAAATGCAAATCTAGCTCCAAATATCGCCCAATCCGCGCTGTTGGGTTCTTCCCAAAAAGGGAAAATATTAAATTCAAGTTCGCGTTCGACACCGTATCCCGGTTACGAACCTCCCCTTTGCTCTAGAAGCACGAGATCTTTAACATATGCACAAGTAGCAAAATCCGTTATAAAAGCCACACCGATCGAAAATAAACGTCCGTCGCAAAATCCTGTAACCGCGTCGAAACCTCGATTAAACCAATTAATCGAACTATTAAGGCTGAATCACCTCAACGACGAGGAAAGGCAATATGTTATCGGGTTGGTAGAAAAAACGCAAGACCTATTTTACATCGAAGGAGACACGTTAGGATATACAACAGCTACCACTCACAAAATTCCGACGGTCGACGATAGACCGATTAATGTCAAGCAATATAGATTTCCCCCTGCGCACAAAGAGGAGATTCGTGACCAGGTAGGGAAACTCTTGCAAAACGGTGTCATTCGAGATTCAAAGTCACCCTATAACTCGCCGTTGTGGGTTGTTCCAAAAAAAGCAGACTCGCAAGGGAATAAGCGCTGGCGCGTCGTAATAGATTATCGGGCATTGAACGAAAAATCTATCGCCGACGCTTATCCCTTGCCATGCATCACTGAAATACTTGACCAGCTTGGCAGTGCCAAGTATTTCAGCACGTTTGATTTAGCCAGCGGGTTTCATCAAATTCCAATGGAACCCGCTGACGCGCACAAAACGGCATTCTCCACACCGCATGGCCACTTTGAGTTTACGAGGATGCCGTTTGGTTTAAAAAATGCGCCCGCCACATTCCAGCGACTCATGGACAATGTGCTCGCGGGACTCCAAGGTAACGAACTTTTCGTTTACTTAGACGATATCGTAATTTACGCAAGCTCGCTACAAGAACACCAAGTCAAGTTCGATAAACTAACGCGCCGTCTGAGAGAGGCCAACCTGGTCCTCCAGCCGGATAAGTGCGAGTTCTTGAGGCGCGAAGTGAGTTACCTCGGGCACATAATCAGTGAGAGTGGCGTGAAACCGGATCCCGCTAAAGTAAGCGCTGTTCGAGATTTTCCCCGTCCGACCAATTCTAAACAAATAAAACAGTTCTTAGGCCTAGCAGGATACTATAGACGCTTTATTTCTAACTTCTCAAACATTTCGAAACCTTTAACCAACCTATTGAAGAAAGATGTTCAATTTATCTGGCGAAATGAACAAGAAAATGCATTTGTGAAACTACGAGACGCGCTATGCGAGGCGCCCATCTTACAATACCCGAATTTTAAATTACCATTCGTAATTACAACCGACGCATCAGCGGATGCTATAGGCGCTGTCCTGAGTCAAGGACCGATAGGCCGCGATTTACCGATCGCATACACGTCACGACTTCTGAATTCCGCCGAAAAAAATTACTCAACCATCGAAAAGGAATGTTTGGCCATTATTTACGCTGTACACCATTTCAGGCCGTACATTTACGGCAACCAATTTAAATTAGTCACTGACCACCGTCCACTGGTGTGGATGAATTCCGTGAAGGATCCATCCAGCCGTCTTGTGAGGTGGAGGCTCAAATTAGCTGAATACGATTACGAGATGATATATAAAACCGGAAAAACTAATTTAAACGCAGATGCGCTTTCTCGCAATCCAGTCAAAGTTCTTCCTATCACGCTATCATCATCTTCCGACGAAAATATATTTGACCCACTACCGAAACGCTACCAACGGAAAAAACACGTAGTTCCTCCTCCACCACCACCTTCTCCGAGTTCCGACGATAACCGTCCTACACAGGTTCCTACTATACCAAAACCAAGTCCTTCATTACCGGCGCCATTACCGACTTCCAGCTCAAAAACAGAAATGTACACACCAATGCCACACGAACACGTACGTTACGAACCGTTATTTAAATTCACTAGAGACACCATAGCGACTAGACGCGACAACAATGTAATTTTTATCACGCAATCGGGACATCCATACGACGCCGGCGCCAAAGAAATCGAAAAATCCGGAAAATTTTTATTTAACAAAAAGGACATAAATCTCGCGAAAGCCAGGGTAACCAAGATAGACGACCATTATCAAATTCAACTGCCCATAATAGAACACGCAAGTCGATCCATCGATTATCAAATTATTATTGAATCACTACGCTCATTGTTCGACGTAACTACCGAACTCCAACTAAAATCCTTTAGCATAGCACAAACCTCGCTCGATTCACTGCCATGGTCTCAGATTCAGAGAGCGTTACAGGACCTATTTTACGAACAACCGATTCAAATAACAGTATGCCAGGGTTTAATTCATATCCCACCCGAAGAAAAAAGATTAAAAATAATTCAGGATAATCACGACACACCCGTGGGAGGTCATAAAGGTGTAAATAAAACTTACTCGCGGATTAGAGAAAAATACTATTGGTCGAACATGAAATCACAAATCCAAGATTATATCAGCAAGTGCAGGAGCTGTCAGTTAGAAAAACTAGTTCGCGTTAAGACAAAGCAACCCTTGACATTAACAGACACTCCGGGATGTGCTTTCGACAAGATTTCCATGGACGTGATGGGTCCTCTCCCGACTACCCCCGACGGTTACACGAATATCCTAACCATCCAGGATCTTTTGACTAAGTACTCAGTAGCTATACCCTTGAAGCAAACATCAGCGGTCGATATTGCAGACGCACTAATTACTGGATTTATATGCAGATTCGGTTGCCCAAAGGGCATCCTAACAGACCAAGGTTCTAACTTTATTAACAGTTTGATTAAGGCAATCGCGATTAAGTTTAAAATAAAACAATACAAGTCCACCGCCTTCCACCCACAGACCAACGGCTCGGTGGAACGCTCCCATCATGTTCTCGCGGAGTACCTGAAACACTTCATCCACACCAGTAACGATTGGGAAAGATGGCTCCCGTATGCCATGCTTTCCTATAATACCAGCGTCCACGAGGGCACGCTGTATACACCTCACGAATTGGTTTTTGGCCGTATTGCGAGGGTTCCGTCAGACACACCGTTTCAAGATAACACAGAAAATGAAACATATTCAGATTATCTTATTAACCTCAACGATAAAATCACCAAGTCTCAGAAAATCGCAAGGGAAAATCTCGAAAACGCAAAACGCCGCGCAAAATTTTATTATGATAAGAAGGTAAATATTCAGAAATTCGAAGCAGGACAATGGGTTTTCTTGCTAAGAGAACCCAACAAACACAAATTTCAGTCCCAGTACGTGGGACCTTACAGAATCGTCGAAATTCTGAATAATAACAACGCCAAATTAGATATTAAAGGTAGATATAAGATCGTACATACAAATAAGCTAAAACTTTGTAAGAGAATGAGTAACGTGAGAGAGACAAAAACTGATAGTGCTAACGCGAAAAGTGAAAAAACTGAAAAACCGCGTACCAAAAACATTAAACACAGCAGTGACAGTAGTGTGAGAGCGCATAGTGCAAAAAACAGGCCATCGAGGGAAAGCAACTCCAACCAGGGTCATCCTACAGGAACGAAGCGAGCCCGCTGCAACACATCCGACGAGGACAATCTCGAAGTACGGCAACTAACCGGCAAAATCTCGAAAATGCAGTCTTCTCCACAGACGCACCTAGCAGTCAGGAGATCTTGGCAACGCCAAGATTCCTTTTTTAAGGGGGGAGGTGTGACGTCCGGCGTACCGCCTTCCACCCCCCAACGCCTCCCGCAGCACCCGGCAGGTCCATACGCACCGCCAGCCGCACGTAGCCACAAGGGACGAGCGCCCCTGTACACGGGCAACCAGCCCGACCGCCGAGCCAAGGCAGCCATCTACACACCCGGGGATTCGACCACTCGACCGCGCCACGACGCGCGACCTCGACGAAGTTGGAGGGTACGCAACCCCCAGCCGCAGCACGAAGACGCCATCGCACACTGCACAGAGTCAGCAGCTGTAAATCTCCATTATATATACTTCTCTAATGTCTACTCATAAGATATCTTAAGTCCGTAGCTAGTAAGCACACTACACGACCATGTATATACAGAAACAACACACACGAATAATTTTAAGGCAAATCTATGTTGAATACTAATTTCTAAATTACATTATAATCCGCTACGATACGCTCGAACAAGTGTCCGACGCGCCCGGCTCACGCTCAACGCGAGCCGCGCCCCTCCACGACCGGCCGCCCCACTTCGCGGGCCGAGCGGCCGCCCCACTCTGGGGCCCAACGACTTGCGCGCCGCGCGATCCGAGGAGGTCGCGGACACGCAAGTCAGAGATCAGTAATCGTCTGTCGCTCAAGCTGAACGGTCTTCAGCCTCATGCCTTCGGGCCAGTCTCTGCCTCACTTGGAGGTATTACAACTTCTAAATCAAAGTCAATTCTAATTCTAAAGTCTTGTTATTCTATTTCTAATATTAAACTAATTTTAACTTAGCTCGATAGGGACAGTAAGTGTAAGCGTAGGATTATTTAGAATATATCTTTATTTTATCAGAATTAATATCTCTCGTTAATACAATTCCTTGCAACACTCGAGTATAACACGAAGTCTTCCACGAGTTCTCGCGTATTAAACACATTCGAGTTTCACCGTAGTCGAGGCTTGGTAATCGATCGGTTAGAGAGGACCGCCGCTTAGCTGGATCGACCCATTGTCTCACTACGAGCGAATCTACGTCGACCTTCCACTCTTACGGACCGGCAAACTAGAGCGGACCGCCGCTTAGTGGACCCGTATCCGGACTTTGAGGAAGTAGGCTGAATGCGTTGTGCCGACGGTAGGAAAAGAACTCGACGCGCGGGAAGGAAGAATTTCATACGTCGATTGGTGCGAGAATACGCGGGCCTGGAAAGTCAAGTACCGATCTTCAGCTATTCAGCCATCCTCGCCGTGGCTCCTCCGCACACCGGCCGTCCTGCACAGCCGTCTTCACCGCAGAGTACAGAGAAGTCCAACACCACCGAGCAGTCTCGCTGGAAACTCATCCCTTTGACGATTCCGCCTCACAGCCCGTATACTGGGACCATTCCGGAGGGGGATCCACGTTTCCAGCGGTATCTACAAAGGAAAGCCGATTAAAGCAGCCACTCAAGCCATCAAAAGGTAGGTGAACGTCCTTGTTCACCGCGTCCGCGTTTCGTACCAGTGTTTCGCGAGCCATAAAGAACCCGGCGTCCGCCGCAATTCAGCGCGCAGATTTCGGAGACGGCTACGTGTCGATCACGGTCAAATAGGAAATTTTCCCGAACTTGAGACGTGACACATGTAAACCTCGTATTCACTTCAAAAGAGTGTAGATGCGACACTTCCTTGCAAGGAAATAGCGTTTGCAGATGTCTACGTATCGTAGCAATAGAGTCCTAATGCTTCTTGAAACGGGATATCGCATTTCACATCTATGTTTCATGATAAGATATAACATTCATTGCGAAGTGCCATGTAAACCTCGTATTTACTTCGAATGAATGTAATACGACACTACCTTTCAAGGAAATAGCATTTGCAGATGTCTACGTATCGTAAGAATAGAGTTCTAATGCTTCTTGAAACACGATATCGCATCCCTTTTCTGAGCTTCATGATAAGATATAATATTCATTGCGAAGTGTCATGTAAACCTCGTATTCACTTCAAAAGAGTGTAAATTCGACACTTCCTTGCAAGGAAATAGCGTTTGCAGATATCTACGAATCGAAGCATTAGAGTTCAAATGCTTCTTAAAACGCGACATCGCATCTCATTTCTGAGTTTCATGATAAGATATGTTATTCATTGCGAAGTGTCATGTAAACCTCGTATTCACTTCAAAAGAGTGTAGATGCGACACTTCCTTGCAAGGAAATAGCGTTTGCAGATGTCTACGTATCGTAGCAATAGAGTTCTAATGCTTCATAAAACGCGATATCGCATTTCACATCTATGTTTCATGATAAGATATAACATTCATTGCGAAGTGTCATGTAAACCTCTTATTTAGTTCGAATGAATGTAAATGCGACACTTCCTTTCAAGGAAATAGCGCTTACAGATGTCTACGTATCGTAGCAATAGAGTTCTAATGCTTCTTGAAACACGATATCGCATCCCTTTTCTGAGCTTCATGATAAGATATAATATTCATTGCGAAGTGTCATGTAAACCTCGTATTCACTTCAAAAGAGTGTAAATGCGACAGTTCCTTGCAAGGAAATAGCGTTTGCAGATGTCTACGTATCGTAGCAATAGAGTTCTAATGCTTCATAAAACGCGATATCGCATTTCACATCTATGTTTCACGATAAGATATAATATTCATTGCGATGTGTCATGTAAACCTCGTATTTAATTCAAATGAATGTAAATGCGACACTTCCTTTCAAGGAGTTAGCGTTTTCAGATGTCTACGTATCGTAGCAATAGAGCTCTAATGCATCTTGAAACGCGATATCGCATCTCTTTTCTGAGTTTCATGATAAGATATAATATTCATTGCGAAGTGTCATGTAAACCTCGTATTCACTTCAAAAGAGTGTAAATGCGACACTTCCTTGCAAGGAAATAGCGTTTGCAGATGTCTACGTATCGTAGCAATAGAGTTCTAATGCTTCTTGAAACGCGATATCGCATCTCTTTTCTGAGTTTCATGATAAGATATAATATTCATTGCGAAGTGTCTGTAAACTTCGTATTCACTTCAAAAGAGTGTAAATGCGACAGTTCCTTGCAAGGAAATAGCGTTTGCAGATGTCTACGTATCGTAGCAATAGAGTTCTAATGGTTCATAAAACGCGATATCGCATTTCACTTCTATGTTTCATGATAAGATATAACACTCATTGCGAAGTGTCATGTAAACCTCGTATTTACTTCGAATGAATGTAAATGCGACACTTCCTTTCAAGGAAATAGCGCTTACAGATGTCTACGTATCGTAGCAATAGAGTTCTGATGCTTCTTGAAACGCGCTATCGCATCCCTTTTCTGAGTTTCATGATAAGATATAATATTCATTGCGAAGTGTCATGTAAACCTCGTATTTACTTCAAATGAATGTAAATGCGACACTTCTTTTCAAGGAAATAGCGTTTGCAGATGTCTACGTATCGTAGCAATAGAGATCTAATGCTTCTTGAAACGCGATATCGCATCTCTTTTCTGAGTTTCATGATAAGATATAATAGTCATTGCGAAGTGTCATGTAAACCTCGTATTGACTTCAAAAGAGTTTAAATGCGACACTTCCTTTCAAGGAGTTAGCGTTTTCAGATGTCTACGTATCGTAGCAATAGAGTTCTAATGCTTCTTGAAACGCGATATCGCATCTCTTTTCTGAGTTTCATGATAAGATATAATATTCATTGCGAAGTGTCATGTAAACCTCGTATTCACTTCAAAAGAGTGTAAATGCGACACTTCCTTGCAAGGAAATAGCGTTTGCAGATGTCTACGTATCGTAGCAATAGAGTTCTAATGCTTCTTGAAACGCGATATCGCATCTCTTTTCTGAGTTTCATGTGTGACGTCCGGCGTACCGCCTTCCACCCCCCAACGCCTCCCGCAGCACCCGGCAGGTCCATACGCACCGCCAGCCGCACGTAGCCACAAGGGACGAGCGCCCCTGTACACGGGCAACCAGCCCGACCGCCGAGCCAAGGCAGCCATCTACACACCCGGGGATTCGACCACTCGACCGCGCCACGACGCGCGACCTCGACGAAGTTGGAGGGTACGCAACCCCCAGCCGCAGCACGAAGACGCCATCGCACACTGCACAGAGTCAGCAGCTGTAAATCTCCATTATATATACTTCTCTAATGTCTACTCATAAGATATCTTAAGTCCGTAGCTAGTAAGCACACTACACGACCATGTATATACAGAAACAACACACACGAATAATTTTAAGGCAAATCTATGTTGAATACTAATTTCTAAATTACATTATAATCCGCTACGATACGCTCGAACAAGTGTCCGACGCGCCCGGCTCACGCTCAACGCGAGCCGCGCCCCTCCACGACCGGCCGCCCCACTTCGCGGGCCGAGCGGCCGCCCCACTCTGGGGCCCAACGACTTGCGCGCCGCGCGATCCGAGGAGGTCGCGGACACGCAAGTCAGAGATCAGTAATCGTCTGTCGCTCAAGCTGAACGGTCTTCAGCCTCATGCCTTCGGGCCAGTCTCTGCCTCACTTGGAGGTATTACAACTTCTAAATCAAAGTCAATTCTAATTCTAAAGTCTTGTTATTCTATTTCTAATATTAAACTAATTTTAACTTAGCTCGATAGGGACAGTAAGTGTAAGCGTAGGATTATTTAGAATATATCTTTATTTTATCAGAATTAATATCTCTCGTTAATACAATTCCTTGCAACACTCGAGTATAACACGAAGTCTTCCACGAGTTCTCGCGTATTAAACACATTCGAGTTTCACCGTAGTCGAGGCTTGGTAATCGATCGGTTAGAGAGGACCGCCGCTTAGCTGGATCGACCCATTGTCTCACTACGAGCGAATCTACGTCGACCTTCCACTCTTACGGACCGGCAAACTAGAGCGGACCGCCGCTTAGTGGACCCGTATCCGGACTTTGAGGAAGTAGGCTGAATGCGTTGTGCCGACGGTAGGAAAAGAACTCGACGCGCGGGAAGGAAGAATTTCATACGTCGATTGGTGCGAGAATACGCGGGCCTGGAAAGTCAAGTACCGATCTTCAGCTATTCAGCCATCCTCGCCGTGGCTCCTCCGCACACCGGCCGTCCTGCACAGCCGTCTTCACCGCAGAGTACAGAGAAGTCCAACACCACCGAGCAGTCTCGCTGGAAACTCATCCCTTTGACGATTCCGCCTCACAGCCCGTATACTGGGACCATTCCGGAGGGGGATCCACGTTTCCAGCGGTATCTACAAAGGAAAGCCGATTAAAGCAGCCACTCAAGCCATCAAAAGGTAGGTGAACGTCCTTGTTCACCGCGTCCGCGTTTCGTACCAGTGTTTCGCGAGCCATAAAGAACCCGGCGTCCGCCGCAATTCAGCGCGCAGATTTCGGAGACGGCTACGTGTCGATCACGGTCAAATAGGAAATTTTCCCGAACTTGAGACGTGACACGTATTTTTGGTGACAGCGGTGGGATATCTCGTGTTTCATTCCGGAAATTCAGCCGCGTAAGGAATACGATAAACCATGGCTACGCGAACGCCAACAAAAACGCGACACCAACCACCTCGAGCCGTCGCCGCCGGCGTAGATGCCGACCGCGATAAACGCGTAACTCGAGCAATTGATTTCCAAGACGCGCTCGCCGATCCGTTACCACGTACATCCGATACCGCGACCGTTAATAAGACGCCCGACAATACAATCTCGCTTATGCAACAGATCGAGCAAATGCGTCGTGAACTAGAGGCTCTTCGCCGTTCTCAGGACGTATCGCGTACCGATACTCTTCCTCTGTTACAAACAACATCGCCTAATTCACAAATAGAAACTCCGAGTTCGCACCACGATGAACTTTCCTTAAAGCAAGCTCTAGAAGCGGTACCGAATTATGACGGGCAAAATATGCCTGTCCTCCAATTTACCCGGGCGTGTAAACGGGCATACGACCTAATCCCAAACGGTTGCGAAAGGGCATTCACGCGTTTACTGAAATCTAAATTAAAAGGTCGCGCATACCTGGCACTCGAGGACGAGCCGTGCCATACTATTTTGGAATTTACCGATATACTTAGGAATTCGTTTGGCGCTATCCGCTCCGCTGACCACTACCGCGGAGAACTTACAAACATTTTTATGAAGCCGGGAGAACACATCTTAGAGTACATTAGCCGCGTGAAAGATTTGCGTACCGCCATCATAGACTGCGAGCGACTAACGCCGTACGCGTCTCACGGCAGCTTCTCGAACGTCGACGAACTAACACTCAGATGCTTTATCGACGGTCTTATACCCGAAATTCGCATCCAGATGCCAATAAATTCTTTTGAGTCACATAGGGACGCGTTTGCACGCGCTCGCGAATTGCATAAGAGACACGAGCTGGATTGCGATAGGTTACGCAATCCTCGCCCGCGCGCAGATCCTCGGGAAAGACGTCCCGAAATAATATGTTCTATTTGCAACAATTCCGGCCACTATGCGAGGGATTGCCGATCCAGGCCGCTTCCGCAACAAGAACCGCCGACCGATCAACGCGAATATTACCCGCGTACCGTTAATACCCATAGCAGGTATACCTCGACCCCGAGACCCGTTATCGAACAACCACGACCGCCTGCAGTGCGGGAGAAATACTGTAGGTACTGCAAGACTCCCGGCCACGAGATTGACGAATGCCGGAAACGTCAATATTATAATAATACTCGATATTCGGGAAACGAGAGTGGCCTCCCGCCGCGCCGCGAGACAGGACGCGAGGCCCATCCGAACATCCGCTCTCTCGCGACGAACGATATCCCCGCGGAAATCGTGGAGCCGGTGCCGCAATAAATTTAACAGGGAAAACAAACACGCCGAGTGTCGTACTAACTTCGAGTGCGCTAATTGAGCCCACCGAATTTATGATCGACACCGGTGCTGAAATAAATGTTATTAAGCATTCCGCGCTTTCCTCCCTCGCTCGCATCGACCCGTCGGAAACAGTGGTAATCACGGGGGTCACTAACGGGAAAACTACTACGATCGGTACCGTGAACATAGTCTTGTTTGACCGCGTAGTGCCGTTTAATGTCGTAAGCGATGATTTTCCCCTCGGACCAGACGGCATTTTAGGTTCGGGTTTCTGCGCCGACGCGGAAATATCATTTCCAAAGGGATTAATAAAGTGGTACGGGAAAACAATCCCATTCAAATGTGAGATCGAACGTATCGAAAATAAGCCTCCGCCGGTTCCGTTCGTGACGACATCGAAAATCGCTGAAAAAGAAAACTCTACGCCGAGAAACATTCTAAAGACCGCCGAGAAGGTATATCGATCGTCGAAAAACGCTCCGAAAATCGCCGATAAATACTCCTCAACGCCACAAAATTTTTCAAAACCCTCGGAAAAGGTCTCTCTGCCGCCGCGAATGAACGTCGGGTTAAAAATACGAGTAATCAACTCACAAATTTCAGAGGGGATAATTCCTCGACTCGACATCGCGCCTGGCGTGTTTCTCGGAAACGCGCTGGTAAAGGTTAACGAAGGTGAAGCGATTACGCGAGTAATTAACTCAACCGATAGGACGGTCAAAATCGCTTTACCTGCCGTGAAACTGGAACCAGTGCAGGTCATATCTCCGATACCCGAGGAAGATTGCCCCGCGCTCTTCCCGGTCTTTCATAATCCAAATCCGCCCGTTAATACAAAATCAAATGCAAATCTAGCTCCAAATATCGCCCAATCCGCGCTGTTGGGTTCTTCCCAAAAAGGGAAAATATTAAATTCAAGTTCGCGTTCGACACCGTATCCCGGTTACGAACCTCCCCTTTGCTCTAGAAGCACGAGATCTTTAACATATGCACAAGTAGCAAAATCCGTTATAAAAGCCACACCGATCGAAAATAAACGTCCGCCGCAAAATCCTGTAACCGCGTCGAAACCTCGATTAAACCAATTAATCGAACTATTAAGGCTGAATCACCTCAACGACGAGGAAAGGCAATATGTTATCGGGTTGGTAGAAAAAACGCAAGACCTATTTTACATCGAAGGAGACACGTTAGGATATACAACAGCTACCACTCACAAAATTCCGACGGTCGACGATAGACCGATTAATGTCAAGCAATATAGATTTCCCCCTGCGCACAAAGAGGAGATTCGTGACCAGGTAGGGAAACTCTTGCAAAACGGTGTCATTCGAGATTCAAAGTCACCCTATAACTCGCCGTTGTGGGTTGTTCCAAAAAAAGCAGACTCGCAAGGGAATAAGCGCTGGCGCGTCGTAATAGATTATCGGGCATTGAACGAAAAATCTATCGCCGACGCTTATCCCTTGCCATGCATCACTGAAATACTTGACCAGCTTGGCAGTGCCAAGTATTTCAGCACGTTTGATTTAGCCAGCGGGTTTCATCAAATTCCAATGGAACCCGCTGACGCGCACAAAACGGCATTCTCCACACCGCATGGCCACTTTGAGTTTACGAGGATGCCGTTTGGTTTAAAAAATGCGCCCGCCACATTCCAGCGACTCATGGACAATGTGCTCGCGGGACTCCAAGGTAACGAACTTTTCGTTTACTTAGACGATATCGTAATTTACGCAAGCTCGCTACAAGAACACCAAGTCAAGTTCGATAAACTAACGCGCCGTCTGAGAGAGGCCAACCTGGTCCTCCAGCCGGATAAGTGCGAGTTCTTGAGGCGCGAAGTGAGTTACCTCGGGCACATAATCAGTGAGAGTGGCGTGAAACCGGATCCCGCTAAAGTAAGCGCTGTTCGAGATTTTCCCCGTCCGACCAATTCTAAACAAATAAAACAGTTCTTAGGCCTAGCAGGATACTATAGACGCTTTATTTCTAACTTCTCAAACATTTCGAAACCTTTAACCAACCTATTGAAGAAAGATGTTCAATTTATCTGGCGAAATGAACAAGAAAATGCATTTGTGAAACTACGAGACGCGCTATGCGAGGCGCCCATCTTACAATACCCGAATTTTAAATTACCATTCGTAATTACAACCGACGCATCAGCGGATGCTATAGGCGCTGTCCTGAGTCAAGGACCGATAGGCCGCGATTTACCGATCGCATACACGTCACGACTTCTGAATTCCGCCGAAAAAAATTACTCAACCATCGAAAAGGAATGTTTGGCCATTATTTACGCTGTACACCATTTCAGGCCGTACATTTACGGCAACCAATTTAAATTAGTCACTGACCACCGTCCACTGGTGTGGATGAATTCCGTGAAGGATCCATCCAGCCGTCTTGTGAGGTGGAGGCTCAAATTAGCTGAATACGATTACGAGATGATATATAAAACCGGAAAAACTAATTTAAACGCAGATGCGCTTTCTCGCAATCCAGTCAAAGTTCTTCCTATCACGCTATCATCATCTTCCGACGAAAATATATTTGACCCACTACCGAAACGCTACCAACGGAAAAAACACGTAGTTCCTCCTCCACCACCACCTTCTCCGAGTTCCGACGATAACCGTCCTACACAGGTTCCTACTATACCAAAACCAAGTCCTTCATTACCGGCGCCATTACCGACTTCCAGCTCAAAAACAGAAATGTACACACCAATGCCACACGAACACGTACGTTACGAACCGTTATTTAAATTCACTAGAGACACCATAGCGACTAGACGCGACAACAATGTAATTTTTATCACGCAATCGGGACATCCATACGACGCCGGCGCCAAAGAAATCGAAAAATCCGGAAAATTTTTATTTAACAAAAAGGACATAAATCTCGCGAAAGCCAGGGTAACCAAGATAGACGACCATTATCAAATTCAACTGCCCATAATAGAACACGCAAGTCGATCCATCGATTATCAAATTATTATTGAATCACTACGCTCATTGTTCGACGTAACTACCGAACTCCAACTAAAATCCTTTAGCATAGCACAAACCTCGCTCGATTCACTGCCATGGTCTCAGATTCAGAGAGCGTTACAGGACCTATTTTACGAACAACCGATTCAAATAACAGTATGCCAGGGTTTAATTCATATCCCACCCGAAGAAAAAAGATTAAAAATAATTCAGGATAATCACGACACACCCGTGGGAGGTCATAAAGGTGTAAATAAAACTTACTCGCGGATTAGAGAAAAATACTATTGGTCGAACATGAAATCACAAATCCAAGATTATATCAGCAAGTGCAGGAGCTGTCAGTTAGAAAAACTAGTTCGCGTTAAGACAAAGCAACCCTTGACATTAACAGACACTCCGGGATGTGCTTTCGACAAGATTTCCATGGACGTGATGGGTCCTCTCCCGACTACCCCCGACGGTTACACGAATATCCTAACCATCCAGGATCTTTTGACTAAGTACTCAGTAGCTATACCCTTGAAGCAAACATCAGCGGTCGATATTGCAGACGCACTAATTACTGGATTTATATGCAGATTCGGTTGCCCAAAGGGCATCCTAACAGACCAAGGTTCTAACTTTATTAACAGTTTGATTAAGGCAATCGCGATTAAGTTTAAAATAAAACAATACAAGTCCACCGCCTTCCACCCACAGACCAACGGCTCGGTGGAACGCTCCCATCATGTTCTCGCGGAGTACCTGAAACACTTCATCCACACCAGTAACGATTGGGAAAGATGGCTCCCGTATGCCATGCTTTCCTATAATACCAGCGTCCACGAGGGCACGCTGTATACACCTCACGAATTGGTTTTTGGCCGTATTGCGAGGGTTCCGTCAGACACACCGTTTCAAGATAACACAGAAAATGAAACATATTCAGATTATCTTATTAACCTCAACGATAAAATCACCAAGTCTCAGAAAATCGCAAGGGAAAATCTCGAAAACGCAAAACGCCGCGCAAAATTTTATTATGATAAGAAGGTAAATATTCAGAAATTCGAAGCAGGACAATGGGTTTTCTTGCTAAGAGAACCCAACAAACACAAATTTCAGTCCCAGTACGTGGGACCTTACAGAATCGTCGAAATTCTGAATAATAACAACGCCAAATTAGATATTAAAGGTAGATATAAGATCGTACATACAAATAAGCTAAAACTTTGTAAGAGAATGAGTAACGTGAGAGAGACAAAAACTGATAGTGCTAACGCGAAAAGTGAAAAAACTGAAAAACCGCGTACCAAAAACATTAAACACAGCAGTGACAGTAGTGTGAGAGCGCATAGTGCAAAAAACAGGCCATCGAGGGAAAGCAACTCCAACCAGGGTCATCCTACAGGAACGAAGCGAGCCCGCTGCAACACATCCGACGAGGACAATCTCGAAGTACGGCAACTAACCGGCAAAATCTCGAAAATGCAGTCTTCTCCACAGACGCACCTAGCAGTCAGGAGATCTTGGCAACGCCAAGATTCCTTTTTTAAGGGGGGAGGTGTGACGTCCGGCGTACCGCCTTCCACCCCCCAACGCCTCCCGCAGCACCCGGCAGGTCCATACGCACCGCCAGCCGCACGTAGCCACAAGGGACGAGCGCCCCTGTACACGGGCAACCAGCCCGACCGCCGAGCCAAGGCAGCCATCTACACACCCGGGGATTCGACCACTCGACCGCGCCACGACGCGCGACCTCGACGAAGTTGGAGGGTACGCAACCCCCAGCCGCAGCACGAAGACGCCATCGCACACTGCACAGAGTCAGCAGCTGTAAATCTCCATTATATATACTTCTCTAATGTCTACTCATAAGATATCTTAAGTCCGTAGCTAGTAAGCACACTACACGACCATGTATATACAGAAACAACACACACGAATAATTTTAAGGCAAATCTATGTTGAATACTAATTTCTAAATTACATTATAATCCGCTACGATACGCTCGAACAAGTGTCCGACGCGCCCGGCTCACGCTCAACGCGAGCCGCGCCCCTCCACGACCGGCCGCCCCACTTCGCGGGCCGAGCGGCCGCCCCACTCTGGGGCCCAACGACTTGCGCGCCGCGCGATCCGAGGAGGTCGCGGACACGCAAGTCAGAGATCAGTAATCGTCTGTCGCTCAAGCTGAACGGTCTTCAGCCTCATGCCTTCGGGCCAGTCTCTGCCTCACTTGGAGGTATTACAACTTCTAAATCAAAGTCAATTCTAATTCTAAAGTCTTGTTATTCTATTTCTAATATTAAACTAATTTTAACTTAGCTCGATAGGGACAGTAAGTGTAAGCGTAGGATTATTTAGAATATATCTTTATTTTATCAGAATTAATATCTCTCGTTAATACAATTCCTTGCAACACTCGAGTATAACACGAAGTCTTCCACGAGTTCTCGCGTATTAAACACATTCGAGTTTCACCGTAGTCGAGGCTTGGTAATCGATCGGTTAGAGAGGACCGCCGCTTAGCTGGATCGACCCATTGTCTCACTACGAGCGAATCTACGTCGACCTTCCACTCTTACGGACCGGCAAACTAGAGCGGACCGCCGCTTAGTGGACCCGTATCCGGACTTTGAGGAAGTAGGCTGAATGCGTTGTGCCGACGGTAGGAAAAGAACTCGACGCGCGGGAAGGAAGAATTTCATACGTCGATTGGTGCGAGAATACGCGGGCCTGGAAAGTCAAGTACCGATCTTCAGCTATTCAGCCATCCTCGCCGTGGCTCCTCCGCACACCGGCCGTCCTGCACAGCCGTCTTCACCGCAGAGTACAGAGAAGTCCAACACCACCGAGCAGTCTCGCTGGAAACTCATCCCTTTGACGATTCCGCCTCACAGCCCGTATACTGGGACCATTCCGGAGGGGGATCCACGTTTCCAGCGGTATCTACAAAGGAAAGCCGATTAAAGCAGCCACTCAAGCCATCAAAAGGTAGGTGAACGTCCTTGTTCACCGCGTCCGCGTTTCGTACCAGTGTTTCGCGAGCCATAAAGAACCCGGCGTCCGCCGCAATTCAGCGCGCAGATTTCGGAGACGGCTACGTGTCGATCACGGTCAAATAGGAAATTTTCCCGAACTTGAGACGTGACACATGATAAGATATAATATTCATTGCGAAGTGTCTGTAAACTTCGTATTCACTTCAAAAGAGTCTAAATGCGACAGTTCCTTGCAAGGAAATAGCGTTTGCAGATGTCTACGTATCGTAGCAATAGAGTTCTAATGGTTCATAAAACGCGATATCGCATTTCACTTCTATGTTTCATGAT
The DNA here is from genome assembly GCF_050948175.1 of Xylocopa sonorina. Taxonomy (NCBI): domain Eukaryota; kingdom Metazoa; phylum Arthropoda; class Insecta; order Hymenoptera; family Apidae; genus Xylocopa; species Xylocopa sonorina. The sequence goes on along the minus strand of NW_027490522.1, from coordinate 111,309 downwards.
AAGATATAACACTCATTGCGAAGTGTCATGTAAACCTCGTATTTACTTCGAATGAATGTAAATACGACACTTCCTTTCAAGGAAATAGCGCTTACAGATGTCTACGTATCGTAGCAATAGAGTTCTGATGCTTCTTGAAACGCGCTATCGCATCCCTTTTCTGAGTTTCATGATAAGATATAATATTCATTGCGAAGTGTCATGTAAACCTCGTATTTACTTCAAATGAATGTAAATGCGACACTTCCTTTCAAGGAAATAGCGTTTGCAGATGTCTACGTATCGTAGCAATAGAGATCTAATGCTTCTTGAAACGCGATATCGCATCTCTTTTCTGAGTTTCATGATAAGATATAATAGTCATTGCGAAGTGTCATGTAAACCTCGTATTGACTTCAAAAGAGTTTAAATGCGACACTTCCTTGCAAGGAAATAGCGTTTGCAGATGTCTACGTATCGTGGCAATAGAGTTCTAATGCTTCATAAAACGCGTAATCGCATTTCACATCTATGTTTCATGATAAGATATAACATTCATTGCGAACTGCCATGTAAACCTCGTATTTACTTCGAATGAATGTAATGCGACACTACCTTTCAAGGAAATAGCGTTTGCAGATGTCTACGTATCGTAGCAATAGAGTTCTAATGCTTCTTAAAACGCGATATCGCATCTCATTTCTACGTTTCATGATAAGATATGTTATTCATTGCGAAGTGTCATGTATACCTCTTATTGGCTTCAAATGAATGTAAATACAACACTTCCTTGCAAGGAAATAGCGTGTGCAGATGTCTACGCATCGTAGCAATAGAGTTCTGATGCTTCTTGAAACGCGCTATCGCATCCCTTTTCTGAGTTTCATGATAAGATATAATATTCATTGCGAAGTGTCATGTAAACCTCGTATTTACTTCAAATGAATGTAAATGCGACACTTCCTTTCAAGGAAATAGCGTTTGCAGATGTCTACGTATCGTAGCAATAGAGATCTAATGCTTCTTGAAACGCGATATCGCATCTCTTTTCTGAGTTTCATGATAAGATATAATAGTCATTGCGAAGTGTCATGTAAACCTCGTATTGACTTCAAAAGAGTTTAAATGCGACACTTCCTTGCAAGGAAATAGCGTTTGCAGATGTCTACGTATCGTGGCAATAGAGTTCTAATGCTTCATAAAACGCGATATCGCATTTCACATCTATGTTTCATGATAAGATATAACATTCATTGCGAACTGCCATGTAAACCTCGTATTTACTTCGAATGAATGTAATGCGACACTACCTTTCAAGGAAATAGCGTTTGCAGATGTCTACGTATCGTAGCAATAGAGTTCTAATGCTTCTTAAAACGCGATATCGCATCTCATTTCTACGTTTCATGATAAGATATGTTATTCATTGCGAAGTGTCATGTATACCTCTTATTGGCTTCAAATGAATGTAAATACAACACTTCCTTGCAAGGAAATAGCGTGTGCAGATGTCTACGTATCGTAGCAATAGAGTTCTAATGCTTCTTAAAACGCGATATCGCATTTCACATCTATGTTTCATGATAAGATACAACATTCATTGCGAAGTGTCATGTAAACCTCGTATTTACTTCAAATGAATGTAAATGCGACACTTCCTTTCAAGGAATTAGCGTTTGCAGATATCTACGAATCGAAGCAATAGAGTTCTAATGCTTCTTAAAACGCGATATCGCATTTCACTTCTATGTTTCATGATAAGATATAACATTCATTGCGAAGTGTCATGTAAACCTCGTATTCACTTCAAAAGAGTGTAAATGCGACAGTTCCTTGCAAGGAAATAGCGTTTGCAGATGTCTACGTATCGTAGCAATAGAGTTCTAATGCTTCATAAAACGCGATATCGAATTTCACATCTATGTTTCATGATAAGATATAACATTCATTGCGAAGTGCCATGTAAACCTCGTATTTACTTCGAATGAATGTAATACGACACTACCTTTCAAGGAAATAGCATTTGCAGATGTCTACGTATCGTAGGAATAGAGTTCTAATGCTTCTTAAAACGGGATATCGCATCTCATTTCTATGTTTCATGAAAAGATATAATATTCATTGCGAAGTGTCATGTAAACATCGTATTCACTTCAAAAGAGTGTAAATGCGACAGTTCCTTGCAAGGAAATAGCGTTTGCAGATGTCTACGTATCGTAGCAATAGAGTTCTAATGCTTCATAAAACGCGATATCGAATTTCACATCTATGTTTCATGATAAGATATAACATTCATTGCGAAGTGCCATGTAAACCTCGTATTCACTTCAAAAGAGTGTAGATGCGACACTTCCTTGCAAGGAAATGGCGTTTGCAGATGTCTACGTATTGTAGCAATAGAGTCCTAATGCTTCTTGAAACGGGATATCGCATTTCACATCTATGTTTCATGATAAGATATAACATTCATTGCGAAGTGCCATGTAAACCTCGTATTTACTTCGAATGAATGTAATACGACACTACCTTTCAAGGAAATAGCATTTGCAGATGTCTACGTATCGTAGGAATAGTGTTCTAATGCTTCTTAAAACGGGATATCGCATCTCATTTCTATGTTTCATGAAAAGATATAATATTCATTGCGAAGTGTCATGTAAACCTCGTATTCACTTCAAAAGAGTGTAGATGCGACACTTCCTTGCAAGGAAATAGCGTTTGCAGATGTCTACGTATCGTAGCAATAGAGTTCTAATGCTTCTTGAAACGGGATATCGCATCTCTTTTCTGAGTTTCATGATAAGATATAATATTCATTGCGAAGTGTCATGTAAACCTCGTATTCACTTCAAAAGAGCGTAAATTCGACACTTCCTTGCAAGGAAATAGCGTTTGCAGATGTCTACGTATCGTAGCAATAGAGTTCTTATGCTTCTTAAAACGCGACATCGCATCTCATTTCTGAGTTTCATGATAAGATATGTTATTCATTGCGAAGTGTCATGTAAGCCTCGTATTCACTTCAAAAGAGTGTAAATGCGACACTTCCTTGCAAGGAAATAGCGTTTGCAGATGTCTACGTATCGTAGCAATAGAGTTCTAATGCTTCATAAAACGCGATATCGCATTTCACATCTATGTTTCACGATAAGATATAACATTCATTGCGAAGTGTCATGTAAACCTCTTATTTAGTTCGAATGAATGTAAATGCGACACTTCCTTTCAAGGAAATAGCGCTTACAGATGTCTACGTATCGTAGCAATAGAGTTCTAATGCTTCTTGAAACACGATATCGCATCCCTTTTCTGAGCTTCATGATAAGATATAATATTCATTGCGAAGTGTCATGTAAACCTCGTATTCACTTCAAAAGAGTGTAAATGCGACAGTTCCTTGCAAGGAAATAGCGTTTGCAGATGTCTACGTATCGTAGCAATAGAGTTCTAATGCTTCATAAAACGCGATATCGAATTTCACATCTATGTTTCATGATAAGATATAACATTCATTGCGAAGTGTCATGTAAACCTCGTATTTACTTCAAATGAATGTAAATGCGACACTTCCTTTCAAGGAAATAGCGTTTGCAGATGTCTACGTATCGTAGCAATAGAGTTCTAATGCTTCTTGAAACGCGATATCGCATCTCCTCTATGAGTTTCATGATAAGATATAATATTCGTTGCGAAGTGTCATGTAAACCTCATATTCACTTCAAAAGAGTGTAAATGCGACACTTCCTTTCAAGGAAATAGCGTTTGCAGATGTCTACGTATCGTAGCAATAGAGTTCTAATGCTTCTTAAAACGCGATATCGCATTTCACTTCTATGTTTCATGATAAGATATAACATTCATTGCGAAGTGTCATGTAAACCTCGTATTCACTTCAAAAGAGTGTAAATGCGACAGTTCCTTGCAAGGAAATAGCGTTTGCAGATGTCTACGTATCGTAGCAATAGAGTTCTAATGTTTCTTGAAACGCGATATCGCATCTCTTTTCTGAGTTTCATGATAAGATATAATAGTCATTGCGAAGTGTCATGTAAACCTCGTATTCACTTCAAAAGAGTGTAAATGCGACAATTCCTTGCAAGGAAATAGCGTTTGCTGATGTCTACGTATCGTAGCAATAGAGTTCTAATGCTTCTCAAAACGCGATATCGCATTTCACTTCTATGTATCATGATAAGATATAACATTCATTGCGAAGTGTCATGTGTCACGTCGCGAGGGTGGAAAATTTCCGTTTTATTCGCGGATGACACGCAGCCAGAAAACGGACTCGGCACGCTTAATTGCGACGGGTTCCGGGTTCCTTTCGTGGGACAACGAACACTTTCAAAACGCGATCGCGGTAAATAGGAAAGATCCTACCCTTGCTGTCTTGAATCGTTGTTAATTTAGTATCCCTTCCTGAGATACTGTTGCTGTCGAGGATCGCTTTCCGGAATCGTCCCTGCGTAAGGGCTGCGAGGCTGGATCGTAAGAGGGATGAGTCTCCAACGTAGCGGGTTTCCTGTGCTGATCGGCTTGCCTTGGCCGGAAGAAGGCGACGGAGCAGGTTGTTGAAGAGCCACTGGAACGGTGGTGTTCGAACGAAGAGACGAAAGGGCTTCGATGCCCAAGTAATCGCGCATAAGTCGGCGTAGGTAATTCTTCCGTCCCGCACGTCGAGCTTTACGTTTCGGATTGAGACACATTCGCGTCTAGTTCCAGCAATCCGGATACGAATCGGATAAGCGGCGGTCCGCTCTAACCTATCGGTCCAGAAGGGTGAAACGTCGACTATATCCGCACGTAGTTTCCGCTGTGGATCGGCGAAGTTAAGCGGCGGTCCGCTCTAACCAGCCGGTTACCAAGGTCAACTAGCGATTGGATTCGAATGATGGATATCCACGCGATAGCTCGTGGAAGAATTCGTAGATAATAATGAAATTAGAGGATAATAATCAAATTTAAACTTGTACATGTAAGGTAAAATAAAATATATTCTAATATAAACCTAAGCTTACACTGACTTCCCTAAGGCTAAGTTAAAGATAGACTTAACGTTTAGAATTGGAATGAATTGACTTGAACTAGAATTGAAGTAGAATTAGAAACACCTCCGATTGAGGCATTGAGAGCGAGATTGGAACTCCTCGGTTCGAAGGACTGATCGGAACTGATCTTCAGCTCGCGTGTCCGCGACCTCCTCGAGTCGCGTGGCGTGCGAGTCGCTGGACCCCGGAGTGGGGTGGCCGCTCGGCCCGCGAAGTGGGGCGGCCGGTCGGAGTGGGGCGCGGCTCGCGTTAAGCGTGAGCCGCGCGCGTCGGACGGTTGCTTGGGCGTATCGAAACTTATGACTATGAGAATTCGCAGATATATTAGGAACTATGTGTGTGTTGTTTGCGTATGTACATTAGTTGTGTCGTGTACTTAATTCTAGGACGTTCTTATGAATACACATTATCAAAATAAGAATAATGGGAGGATGGCGTAGGCGAATCGGTGAGATGCTCGGTGATCTGTTCGTGCGGCTGAAGGCTGCATGTCTCCCAACTCTGGCGATAGCGCGCATCGTCGCGCGGTCGTACGGTCGATCTCCTGGGTGCTCGTGGATATCTGGCTGCCTTAGCTCGGCGTTCGGTCTGCTTTCCCGTGTATGAAGGCGCTCTTTCCACGCATTTGGATGCGGCTGGCGGTAGATGCGTCGCTGCCGGATGCTGTGGGCGGCGCTGGGGGGTGGAAGGCGGCACGCCGGACGTTACACCTCCCCCCATACAAAAGGAATCTTGGCAATGCCAAGATCTCCTGTCTGGTACGTGCGGATTGTTTGAGGGTTGCAGATTCGTCGTCCTGCCGGTTGGCTGCCGATGTACATAGGAGTGCCGGCCGGATGAACTATGGCGGGCTCGCTTCACCTCTGCGGAGTAACCTTCCAAATGATGTTTGATGCCACTAGATTCACCGGCACTTAAACTTTCACTGTTTTCACTTGAGTTTGTGGAAGTTGTCTCACTTTGCACTATTTTGCATTCAGTCTTTGTTTCTCTCACTCCACTCATCCTTTTACATAACTTTAACTTATTACTATGAACTATTTTATAACGATCCTTAATTGCTAACTTGACATTATTATTACTCAAAATTTCGACGATCCTGTATGGGCCTACGTATTGGGACTCAAACTTATGTCTGTTGGGTTCCCTAAGTAGGAAGACCCATTGCCCAGCTTCGAATTTTTGAGTATTGGTCTTTTTATCGTAATAATATTTTGCTCGACGTTTCGCATTGTCGAGGTTTTCTCGCGCAATTCGCTGGGATCTGGTGATTTTCTCGTTTAACATGATTAAGTAGTCGGAATATGTTTCGTTTTCGGTACTGTCTTGGAACGGTGTTTCGGATGGTGTCCTAGCTATTCGACCGAAGACGAGTTCGTGCGGTGTGTAAAGGGTGCCTTCGTGTACACTGGTGTTGTAAGAAAACATGGCATAAGGAAGCCATCTTTTCCAATCGCCACTGGTGTCGATGTAATGTTTTAAATACTCAGCAAGAACATGGTGTGATCTCTCCACCGAACCATTCGTTTGTGGGTGGAAGGCTGTGGATTTGTATTGTTTTATTCTGAATTTAACGGCTATGGCTTTAATAAGACTATTGATGAAATTCGACCCCTGGTCGGTCAAGATGCCTTTCGGACATCCAAATTTACAAATAAATTCTGTGATGAGTGCATCTGCTATATCGACGGCTGTAGTTTGTTTGAGAGGAATAGCGACGGAATATTTAGTTAGAAGGTCCTGGATAGTGAGGATATGTGTATATTCATCCGGGGTTATTGGAAGGGGGCCCATGACGTCCATTGAGATCTTATCAAAAGCGCATCCTGGTGTGTCTGTTAAAGTCAATGGTTGTCGTGTTTTTACTCTAACTAATTTTTCGCGTTGGCAACTCCTACATTTGCTTATATAATTTTGGATTTCGGTTTTCATGTTAGGCCAGAAGTATTTTTCCCGAATGCGAGAGTATGTCTTGTTTACTCCCTTGTGGCCTCCTATTGGTGTATCGTGATTTTCTTGAATTATTTTTGTTCTATGTTCTACCGGTGGAATGTGAATAAGTCCTTGACAGACAGTAATTTGAATTGGCATTTCATAAAATAAATCTTGTAAAGCTTTTTGTATTTGTGACCATGGAATTGAATCTAAGGCTGTCTGTGCGATACTAATTGTTTGCAACTGCAGTTCACTGACTACGTCGAATAATGATCGTAAAGATTCTATTACGATTTGATAGTCAATAGCGCGGCTTTCATGTTCAATTATTGGAAGTTGAACTTGATAGAAATCGTCGATTTTAATGACTCTGGCTTTAGTGAGAACTACGTCATTTTTACTGAAGAAAAATTTTCCGGCTTTTTCCATTTCCTTCGCGCCTGCGTCATAGGAATGACCTGATTTTGTAATGAAAATAACGTTGTTATCTCGTCTGGTTGCTATCGTGTCCCTTGTGAACTTAAATAATGGCTCTAACCTGACATGTTCGTTTGGTAATGGTGTATAAATTTCTTCTTTATCGGTCGCTGTACGTGGTGTCGGTAACGTCGGTAATGTCGGTAATTTTAATGTTTCGCGTGGTAACGTTTCTGGTGCGCCATGGTCGTCTGAGCTAGGTGAAGGCGGAGGTGGAGGTGGAACAACGGATTTCTTTTGTTGACGGGATTTAGGATACGGTTCAAAAATATTTTCATCGGATGAGGACGACTGTGTGATTGGAAGAACTTTGACTGGATTCCGTGATAGGGCATCTGCATTAAGATTGGTTTTTCCCGTTTTATAAATCATTTCGTAATTGTATTCCGCGAGCTTCAGCCTCCACCGCACAAGACGGCTGGATGGATCTTTAACGGAATTCATCCACACCAGTGGACGGTGGTCTGTGACTAACTTGAACTGATTACCATATATATAAGGCCTAAAGTGATGCACCGCGTACACGATAGCTAGACATTCTTTCTCGATAGTCGAATAGTTTCGTTCTGCAGAATTCAAGAGTCTTGATGTGTAAGCAATTGGTAAGTCGCGGCCTATCGGGCCCTGACTGAGCACCGCACCTATGGCATCCGCTGATGCGTCTGTAGTTATTATAAAAGGCAGCTTAAAGTTAGGATACTGGAGTATCGGTGCTTCACATAAGGCGTCTCGTAGCTTCACAAAGGCGTTCTGTTGCTCATTACGCCACACGAACGGAGTGTCCTTTTTCAAGAGGTTTGTTAATGGCTTAGCGACGTTGGAGAAATTTGAGATAAACCGTCTGTAATAACCTGCGAGTCCCAGGAACTGCTTGATCTGTTTACAATTTGTCGGGCGAGGAAATTCTCGAACGGCTCTGACTTTCGACGGATCGGGTTTCACCCCGCTTTCGCTGATAATGTGCCCGAGGTAGCTTACTTCGCGTCTTAAAAATTCACATTTGTCAGGCTGGAGTACCAAATTAGCCTCTCTCAGTCTGCGCGTTAATTTCTCATATTTTATGGCGTGCTCTTGAAGAGAGCTAGCGTATAAAACTATATCATCAAGATATACGAAGAGCTCGTTACCTTGAAGCCCCGCGAGCACACTATCCATCAGTCGCTGAAACGTTGCGGGCGCGTTTTTTAAACCAAAAGGCATTCGGGTAAATTCATAATGTCCATTCGGCGTGGAAAAAGCTGTTTTATGTGCATCAGCGGGTTCCATCGGAATCTGATGGAAACCGCTGGCTAAGTCAAATGTGCTAAAATATTTAGCGCTGCCTAACTGATCCAGGATTTCCGTGATGCATGGCAAAGGATAAGCGTCGGCGATTGATTTCTCGTTCAAGGCTCTATAATCAATAACCACTCGCCAACGCTTGTTCCCTTGCGAATCAGCTTTCTTCGGAACAACCCATAACGGTGAGTTGTAGGGCGATTTAGAATCGCGGATAATGCCGTTTTGTAAAAGTTTTTCGATTTGGTCCCGAATCTCCTCTTTGTGTATGGGAGGGAATCTATATTGTTTTACATTAATAGGTCTGTCGTCGACCGTAGGGATCTTGTGTGTAGCCGCGCTTGTATGACCTAGAGTATCGCCTTCTACATAAAATAAATCTTGAGTTTTATCTACCAATTTTAAAACGTGCTGCTTTTCTTCTTGGTTGAGGTGATTTAATCGTAACATTTCTATTACTTTTTCGAGGCGAGATTTCGGCGCATTTACGGAGGGTTGTGTTGACCTGGGTTTTACAACTGAACTGGCTACCTGAGCGTATGTCGGTTTCGTCCTGACACTAAAAGGAGTTTCGTACATAGAATTTGCATTTGAACGCGAAACTGAATTAATTGATTTCCCATCTTTGGATATGCCGGTCGGAGCGGCGGAAACGTTTACGGATTCTGACCGTGATTTTGGATTTGAACTGGATTCGTCGGATTTAGTAAAAACTGTGAAGAGCGCGGGGCTGTCTTCTACGGATTTGAATGAATTTTTCGCTACTGGTTCGAGCTTCACTTGTGGCAGAGCTATTTCGACCGTCTTGTCGGTCGAGTTGATTACTCGAGTAATCGCTATCCCTTCGTTAACTCTAACCAGTGCATTGCCGAAAAATATTCCGGGCGCGATGTCTAATCTGGGGATTATTCCCTGGGATATTCCAGAATTAATTATTCTGACTTTAACCCCGATGTTCATGCGCGGCGGAATAGAGACCCTTTCATCGGTCTTTAGAAAATCGTTCACAGGTATATCGACCTTTCCCGAGGTCTTCGGCTTTTGTTTCTGCGGCTTGCTCGTCGTCGGATTGACCTTGTCGAATGTTATAGAAGGATTGCCTTTAGGCGGAATAACTTGATCGGTTTCGATATTTGAAATTTCGCGACGAAATGGAATTGTTTTCCCGTGCCACTTGATCTGGCATTTCGGGAACGATATTTCGGCATCCGCGCAAAATCCGGATCCTAGAATCCCATCCGGACCGAGGGGAAAATTATCGTTTACCACGTTGAATGGTACCACGCGATCGAATAAAACTATATTCACGGTACCGACGGTCGACGTTTTCCCATTGGTTACACCCGTTATAACGACTGTTTCGGCGGTGTCGATTCGTGCGACGGAAGATAACGCGGAGCGTTTAATTATATTTATTTCGGCGCCCGTGTCTATCATAAACTCGGTAGGTTGAATTAACGCGACCGATTCTAATACGACACTAGGCGTGTTGGTTTTGCCGGTTAAGTTTACTGCGGCATCGTATCGTCGATTTCCGCGGTTTGGTCGTTCAGTGCGAGAGATCGAATTTGCTGGTTGGCCTCGCGTCCTGTCTCGCGGCGCGGAAGGAGGCCACTCCCGTTTCCCGATGCCCGAATATTATTGTAGTATTGCCGTTTTCGGCATTCCTCGATTTCGTGACCCGGCGTTTTGCAATACCGACAATATTTTTCACGGGGTGTGGTCGGGCGCGGTTGATCGTATGCGGCCCTGGGAGCCGGAGTGTCGCGTGAAATAACGGGACGGTGCAAATTAGGCGCTTGTCGTGGCGGAATTGACCTGCGGCAATCCCTCGCGTAATGGCTTGTGTTATGGCAATTCGAGCAAACTATTTCGTTTCGCCTTGCACGAATTTCAGTTGTAGGTCGAGAATTTACTAAACGTTCGCGATCTAACTCGTATCTCTTGTATAGGTCCCTAGCGCGTGCGAATGCCTCTTGATGCGAATGAATCGTGTGAACGGGAATTTGGACGCGTATTTCCGGGATAAGCCCGTCCGTGAAACAACGTAATGTTAATTCATCTACGTTAGACGTCCCGCGTTCGGAAGCGTAAGGCGTTAATCTTTCGCAATCTATGATCGCTGTTCGTAAATCCTTTACACGGCTGATGTAGTCGAGGATGTGTTCTCCCGACTTCATGTAGATATTAGTGAGCTCCCCGCGATAATGGTCCGCGGATCTAATTGCACCGAAAGAGCTTCGTAATATATCCGTCAATTCTAATATAGATTGACACGGTTCGTCTTCTAAGGCTAAGTACGCGCGGCCCTTCAATTTGCTCTTGATTAATCGCGTGAAAGTGCGTTCACAACCGTTTGGGATCAATTCGTAAGCACGCTTACATGCACGAGTGAATTGCAATACGGGCATGTTCTGCCCATCGTAATGCGGTACTGCCTCCAATGCTTGTTTCAATGATAACTCGTCATGCTGCGAGTTTGCGATTTCCGTGTTCGAATTTTGTAGCGGCGATACGTTTCGTTGTGCGAAATCTAAAGGAACGGTATCGGATCTAGTAGCGTCTTGTGATCGTCGAAGTGATTCTAATTCGCGGCGCATTTCCTCTATCTGCTGCATTAATTGAACGGTATTGTCGGCCGGTCTACTAATATCTACGGTTTCAGCGGTTCGCGGAACTGGATCGGCAAGAGCGTCCTGGTAATCGATATTCCTAACGGCTCTCTTATCGCGGTCCGCGTCGGTACCTGCGGCGGCGGCTCGGATCGGTTGATGACGCGTTTTGGTAGGCGTTCGTGTCGCCATGGCTGGTCGCGTTTCTTCGTAGCCGAATTTCTAGAATTAACGCGAATCTATCCCACCGCTGTCACCAAATTTCGTGTCACGTCGCGAGGGTGGAAAATTTCCGTTTTATTCGCGGATGACACGCAGCCAGAAAACGGACTCGGCACGCTTAATTGCGACGGGTTCCGGGTTCCTTTCGTGGGACAACGAACACTTTCAAAACGCGATCGCGGTAAATAGGAAAGATCCTACCCTTGCTGTCTTGAATCGTTGTTAATTTAGTATCCCTTCCTGAGATACTGTTGCTGTCGAGGATCGCTTTCCGGAATCGTCCCTGCGTAAGGGCTGCGAGGCTGGATCGTAAGAGGGATGAGTCTCCAACGTAGCGGGTTTCCTGTGCTGATCGGCTTGCCTTGGCCGGAAGAAGGCGACGGAGCAGGTTGTTGAAGAGCCACTGGAACGGTGGTGTTCGAACGAAGAGACGAAAGGGCTTCGATGCCCAAGTAATCGCGCATAAGTCGGCGTAGGTAATTCTTCCGTCCCGCACGTCGAGCTTTACGTTTCGGATTGAGACACATTCGCGTCTAGTTCCAGCAATCCGGATACGAATCGGATAAGCGGCGGTCCGCTCTAACCTATCGGTCCAGAAGGGTGAAACGTCGACTATATCCGCACGTAGTTTCCGCTGTGGATCGGCGAAGTTAAGCGGCGGTCCGCTCTAACCAGCCGGTTACCAAGGTCAACTAGCGATTGGATTCGAATGATGGATATCCACGCGATAGCTCGTGGAAGAATTCGTAGATAATAATGAAATTAGAGGATAATAATCAAATTTAAACTTGTACATGTAAGGTAAAATAAAATATATTCTAATATAAACCTAAGCTTACACTGACTTCCCTAAGGCTAAGTTAAAGATAGACTTAACGTTTAGAATTGGAATGAATTGACTTGAACTAGAATTGAAGTAGAATTAGAAACACCTCCGATTGAGGCATTGAGAGCGAGATTGGAACTCCTCGGTTCGAAGGACTGATCGGAACTGATCTTCAGCTCGCGTGTCCGCGACCTCCTCGAGTCGCGTGGCGTGCGAGTCGCTGGACCCCGGAGTGGGGTGGCCGCTCGGCCCGCGAAGTGGGGCGGCCGGTCGGAGTGGGGCGCGGCTCGCGTTAAGCGTGAGCCGCGCGCGTCGGACGGTTGCTTGGGCGTATCGAAACTTATGACTATGAGAATTCGCAGATATATTAGGAACTATGTGTGTGTTGTTTGCGTATGTACATTAGTTGTGTCGTGTACTTAATTCTAGGACGTTCTTATGAATACACATTATCAAAATAAGAATAATGGGAGGATGGCGTAGGCGAATCGGTGAGATGCTCGGTGATCTGTTCGTGCGGCTGAAGGCTGCATGTCTCCCAACTCTGGCGATAGCGCGCATCGTCGCGCGGTCGTACGGTCGATCTCCTGGGTGCTCGTGGATATCTGGCTGCCTTAGCTCGGCGTTCGGTCTGCTTTCCCGTGTATGAAGGCGCTCTTTCCACGCATTTGGATGCGGCTGGCGGTAGATGCGTCGCTGCCGGATGCTGTGGGCGGCGCTGGGGGGTGGAAGGCGGCACGCCGGACGTTACACATGTAAACCTCGTATTTACTTCAAATGAATGTAAATGCGACACTTCCTTTCAAGGAAATAGCGTTTGCAGATGTCTACGTATCGTAGCAATAGAGTTCTAATGCTTCTTGAAACGCGATATCGCATCTCTTTTCTGAGTTTCATGATAAGATATAATAGTCATTGCGAAGTGTCATGTAAACCTCGTATTCACTTCAAAAGAGTTTAAATGCGACACTTCCTTGCAAGGAAATAGCGTTTGCAGATGTCTACGTATCGTAGCAATAGAGTTCTAATGCTTCTTAAAACGCGACATCGCATCTCATTTCTGAGTTTCATGATAAGATATGATATTCATTGCGAAGTGCCATGTAATCCTCGTATTCACTTCAAAAGAGTGTAAATGCGACACTTCCTTGCAAGGAAATAGCGTTTGCAGATGTCTACGTATCGTAGCAATAGAGTTGTAATGCTTCTTGAAACGCGATATCGCATCCCATTTCTGAGTTTCATGATAAGATATAATAGTCATTGCGAAGTGTCATGTAAACCACGTATTCACTTCAAAAGAGTGTAAATGCGACAGTTCCTTGCAAGGAAATAGCGTTTGCAGATGTCTACGTATCATAGCAATAGAGGTCTAATGTTTCTTGAAACGCGATATCGCATCTCTTTTCTGAGTTTCATGATAAGATGTAATAGTCATTGCGAAGTGTCATGTAAACCTCGTATTCACTTCAAAAGCGTGTAAATGCGACAATTCCTTGCAAGGAAATAGCGTTCGCAGATGTCTACGTATCGTAGCAATAGAGTTCTAATGCTTCTTGAAACGCGATATCGCATCCCTTTTCTGAGTTTCATGATAAGACATAATAGTCATTGCGAAGTGTCATGTAAACCACCTATTCACTTCAAAAGAGTGTAAATGCGACAGTTCCTTGCAAGGAAATAGCGTTTGCAGATGTCTACGTATCGTAGCAATAGAGTTCTAATGCTTCTTGAAACGCGATATCGCATTTCACTTCTATGTATCATGATAAGATATAACATTCATTGCGAAGTGTCATGTAAACCTCGTATTTACTTCAAATGATTGTAAATGCGACACTTCCTTTCAAGGAAATAGCGTTTGCAGATGTGTACGTATCGTAGCAATAGAGTTCTAATGCTTCTTGAAACGCGATATCGCATCTCTTTTCTGAGTTTCATGATAAGATATAATAGTCATTGCGAAGTGTCATGTAAACCTCGTATTCACTTCAAAAGAGTTTAAATGCGACACTTCCTTTCAAGGAAATAGCGCTTACAGATGTCTACGTATCGTAGCAATAGAGTTCTAATGCTTCTTGAAACACGATATGTCATCCCTTTTCTGAGCTTCATGATAAGATATAATATTCATTGCGAAGTGTCATGTAAACCTCGTATTCACTTCAAAAGGGTGTAAATGCGACAGTTCCTTGCAAAGAAATAGCGTTTGCAGATGTCTACGTATCGTAGCAAGAGAGTTCTAATGCTTCTTAAAACGCGATATCGCATTTCACTTCTATGTTTCATGATAAGATATAACATTCATTGCGAAGTGTCATGTAAACCTCGTATTCACTTCAAAAGAGTGTAAATGCGACAGCTCCTTGCAAGGAAATAGCGTTTGCAGATGTCTACGTATCGTAGCAATAGTGTTCTAATGCTTCATAAAACGCGATATCGAATTTCACATCTATGTTTCATGATAAGATATAACATTCGTTGCGACGTGTCATGTAAACCTCGTATTTACTTCAAATGAATGTAAATGCGACACTTCCTTTCAAGGAAATAGCGTTTGCAGATGTCTACGTATCGTAGCAATAGAGTTCTAATGCTTCTTGAAACGCGATATCGCATCTCCTTTCTGAGTTTCATGATAAGATATAATATTCATTGCGAAGTGTCATGTAAACCTCGTATTCACTTCAAAAGAGTGTAAATGCGACACTTCCTTTCAAGGAAATAGCGTTTGCAGATGTCTACGTATCGTAGCAATAGAGTTCTAATGCTTCTTGAAACGCGATATCGCATCCCTTTTCTGAGTTTCATGATAAGATATAATAGTCATTGCGAAGTGTCATGTAAACCACGTATTCACTTCAAAAGAGTGTAAATGCAACAGTTCCTTGCAAGGAAATAGCGTTTGCAGATGTCTACGCATCGTAGCAATAGAGTTCTAATGCTTCTTGAAACGCGATATCGCATCTCTTTTCTGAGTTTCATGATAAGATATAATAGTCATTGCGAAGTGTCATGTAAACCTCGTATTCACTTCAAAAGAGTGTAAATACGACAAATCCTTGCAAGGAAATAGCGTTTGCAGATGTCTACGTATCGTAGCAATAGAGTTCTCATGCTTCTCAAAACGCGATATCGCATTTCACTTCTATGTATCTTGATAAGATATAACATTCATTGCGAAGTGTCATGTAAACCTCGTATTAACTTCAAATGAATGTAAATGCGACACTTCCTTTCAAGGAAATAGCGTTTGCAGATGTCTACGTATCGTAGCAATAGAGTTCTAATGCTTCTTGAAACGCGATATCGCATTTCACTTCTATGTATCATGATAAGATATAACATTCATTGCGAAGTGTCATAAAAACCTCGTATTTACTTCAACTGAATGTAAATGCGACACTTCCTTTCAAGGAAATAGCGTTTGCAGATGTCTACGTATCGTAGCAATAGAGTTCTAATGCTTCTTGAAACGCGATATCGCATCTCTTTTCTGAGTTTCATGATAAGATATAATAGTCATTGCGAAGTGTCATGTAAACCTCGTATTCACTTCAAAAGAGTTCAAATGCGACACTTCCTTGCAAGGAAATAGCGTTTGCAGATGTCTACGTATCGTAGCAATAGAGTTCTAATGCTTCATAAAACGCGATATCGCATCTCTTTTCTGAGTTTCATGATAAGATATAATATTCATTGCGAAGTGTCATGTAAACCTCGTATTCACTTCAAAAGAGTGTAAATGCGACACTTCCTTGCAAAGAAATAGCGTTTGCAGATGTCTACGTATCGTAGCAAGAGAGTTCTAATGCTTCTTAAAACGCGATATCGCATTTCACTTCTATGTTTCATGATAAGATATAACATTCATTGCGAAGTGTCATGTAAACCTCGTATTCACTTCAAAAGAGTGTAAATGCGACAGTTCTTTGCAAGGAAATAGCGTTTGCAGATGTCTACGTATCGTAGCAATAGAGTTCTAATGCTTCTTGAAACGCGATATCGCATCCCTTTTCTGAGTTTCATGATAAGATATAATAGTCATTGCGAAGTGTCATGTAAACCACGTATTCACTTCAAAAGAGTGTAAATGCGACAGTTCCTTGCAAGGAAATAGCGTTTGCAGATGTCTACGTATCATAGCAATAGAGGTCTAATGTTTCTTGAAACGCGATATCGCATCCCTTTTCTGAGTTTCATGATAAGATGTAATAGTCATTGCGAAGTGTCATGTAAACCTCGTATTCACTTCAAAAGAGTGTAAATGCGACAATTCCTTGCAAGGAAATAGCGTTCGCAGATGTCTACGTATCGTAGCAATAGAGTTCTAATGCTTCTTGAAACGCGATATCGCATCTCTTTTCTGAGTTTCATGATAAGATATAATAGTCATTGCGAAGTGTCATGTAAACCTCGTATTCACTTCAAAATAGTGTAAATGCGACAAATCCTTGCAAGGAAATAGCGTTTGCAGACGTCTACGTATCGTAGCAATAGAGTTCTCATGCTTCTCAAAACGCGATATCGCATTTCACTTCTATGTATCTTGATAAGATATAACATTCATTGCGAAGTGTCATGTAAACCTCGTATTAACTTCAAATGAATGTAAATGCGACACTTCCTTTCAAGGAAATAGCGTTTGCAGATGTCTACGTATCGTAGCAATAGAGTTCTAATGCTTCTTGAAATGCGATATCGCATCCCTTTTCTGAGTTTCATGATAAGATATAATAGTCATTGCGAAGTGTCATGTAAACCTCGTATTCACTTCAAAAGAGTTTAAATGCGACACTTCCTTTCAAGGAAATAGCGTTTGCAGATGTCTACGTATCGTAGCAATAGAGTTCTAATGCTTCTTGAAACGCGATATCGCATCTCCTTTCTGAGTTTCATGATAAGATATAATATTCATTGCGAAGTGTCATGTAAACCTCGTATTCACTTCAAAAGATTGTAAATGCGACACTTCCTTTCAAGGAAATAGCGTTTGCAGATGTCTACGTATCGTAGCAATAGAGTTCTAATGCTTCTTGAAACGCGATATCGAATTTCACATCTATGTTTCATGATAAGATATAACATTCATTGCGAAGTGTCACGTAAACCTCGTATTTACTTCAAATGAATGTAAATGCGACACTTCCTTTCAAGGAAATAGCGTTTGCAGATGTCTACGTATCGTAGCAATAGAGTTCTAATGCTTCTTGAAACGCGATATCGCATCCCTTTTCTGAGTTTCATGATAAGATATAATAGTCATTGCGAAGTGTCATGTAAACCACGTATTCACTTCAAAAGAGTGTAAATGCGACAGTTCCTTGCAAGGAAATGGCGTTTGCAGATGTCTACGTATCGTAGCAATAGAGTTCTAATGTTTATTGAAACGCGATATCGCATCTCTTTTCTGAGTTTCATGATAAGATGTAATAGTCATTGCGAAGTGTCATGTAAACCTCGTATTCACTTCAAACGAGTGTAAATGCGACAATTCCTTGCAAGGAAATAGCGTTTGCAGATGTCTACGTATCGTAGCAATAGAGTTCTAATGCTTCTCAAAACGCGATACCGCATTTCACTTCTATGTATCATGATAAGATATAACATTCATTGCGAAGTGTCATGTAAACCTCGTATTTACTTCAAATGAATGTAAATGCGACACTTCCTTTCAAGGAAATAGCGTTTGCAGATGTCTACGTATCGTAGCAATAGAGTTCTAATGCTTCTTGAAACGGGATATCGCATCTCTTTTCTGAGTTTCATGATAAGATATAATATTCATTGCGAAGTGTCATGTAAACCTCGTATTCACTTCAAAAGAGTTTAAATGCGACACTTCCTTGCAAGGAAGTAGCGTTTGCAGATGTCTACGTATCGTAGCAATAGAGATCTAATACTTCTTAAAACGCGATATCGCATCTAATTTCTATGTTTCATAATAAGATATAACATTCGTTGCGAAGTTTCATGTAAATCTCGTATTTAATTCAAATGAATGTAAATGCGACACTTCCTTTCAAGGAGTTAGCGTTTGCAGATGTCTACGTATCGTAGCAATAGAGTTCTAATGCTTCTTGAAACGCGATATCGCATCTCTTTTCTGAGTTTCATGATAAGATATAATATTCATTGCGAAGTGTCATGTAAACCTCGTATTCACTTCAAAAGAGTGTAGATGTGACACTTCCTTGCAAGGAAATAGCGTTTGCAGATGTCTACGTATCGTAGCAATAGAGTTCTAATGCTTCTTAAAACGGGATATCGCATCTCATTTCTATGTTTCATGAAAAGATATAATATTCATTGCGAAGTGTCATGTAAGCCTCGTATTCACTTCAAAAGAGTGTAAATGCGACACTTCCTTCCAAGGAAATAGCGTTTGCAGATGTCTACGTATCGTAGCAATAGAGTTCTAATGCTTCATAAAACGCGATATCGCATTTCACATCTATGTTTCACGATAAGATATAACATTCATTGCGAAGTGTCATGTAAACCTCTTATTTAGTTCGAATGAATGTAAATGCGACACTTCCTTTCAAGGAAATAGCGCTTACAGATGTCTACGTATCGTAGCAATAGAGTTCTAATGCTTCTTGAAACACGATATCGCATCCCTTTTCTGAGCTTCATGATAAGATATAATATTCATTGCGAAGTGTCATGTAAACCTCGTATTCACTTCAAAAGAGTGTAAATGCGACAGTTCCTTGCAAGGAAATAGCGTTTGCAGATGTCTACGTATCGTAGCAATAGAGTTCTAATGCTTCATAAAACGCGATATCGCATCTCTTTTCTGAGTTTCATGATAAGATATAATATTCATTGCGAAGTGTCATGTAAACCTCGTATTCACTTCAAAAGAGTGTAAATGCGACACTTCCTTGCAAAGAAATAGCGTTTGCAGATGTCTACGTATCGTAGCAAGAGAGTTCTAATGCTTCTTAAAACGCGATATCGCATTTCACTTCTATGTTTCATGATAAGATATAACATTCATTGCGAAGTGTCATGTAAACCTCGTATTCACTTCAAAAGAGTGTAAATGCGACAGTTCCTTGCAAGGAAATAGCGTTTGCAGATGTCTACGTATCGTAGCAATAGAGTTCTAATGCTTCATAAAACGCGATATCGAATTTCACATCTATGTTTCATGATAAGATATAACATTCATTGCGAAGTGTCATGTAAGCCTCGTATTTACTTCAAATGAATGTAAATGCGACACTTCCTTTCAAGGAAATAGCGTTTGCAGATGTCTACGTATCGTAGCAATAGAGTTCTAATGCTTCTTGAAACGCGATATCGCATCTCCTCTCTGAGTTTCATGATAAGATATAATATTCATTGCGAAGTGTCATGTAAACCTCGTATTCACTTCAAAAGAGTGTAAATGCGACACTTCCTTTCAAGGAAATAGCGTTTGCAGATGTCTACGTATCGTAGCAATAGAGTTCTAATGCTTCTTGAAACGCGATATCGCATCCCTTTTCTGAGTTTCATGATAAGATATAATAGTCATTGCGAAGTGACATATAAACCACGTATTCACTTCAAAAGAGTGTAAATGCGACAGTTCCTTGCAAGGAAATAGCGTTTGCAGATGTCTACGTATCGTAGCAGTAGAGTTCTAATGCTTCTTGAAACGCGATATCGCATCTCTTTTCTGAGTTTCATGATAAGATATAATAGTCATTGCGAAGTGTCATGTAAACCTCGTATTCACTTCAAAAGAGTGTAAATGCGACAATTCCTTGCAAGGAAATAGCGTTTGCAGATGTCTACGTATCGTAGCAATAGAGTTCTAACGCTTCTTGAAACGCGATATCGCATCCCTTTTCTGAGTTTCATGATAAGATATGATATTCACTGCGAAGTGTCATGTAAACCTCGTATTCACTTCAAAAGAGTGTAAATGCGACACTTCCTTGCAAGGAAATAGCGTTTGCAGATGTCTACGTATCGTAGCAATAGAGTTCTAATGCTTCTTGAAACGCGATATCGCATCTCTTATCTGAGTTTCATGATAAGATATAATATTCACTGCGAAGTGTCATGTAAACCTCGTATTCACTTCAAAAGAGTGTAAATGCGACACTTCCTTGCAAGGAAATAGCGTTTGCAGATGTCTACTTAGCGTAGCAATAGAGTTCTAATGCTTCATAAAACGCGATAACGCATCTCTTTTCTGAGTTTCATGATAAGATATAATATTCATTGCGAAGTGTCATGTAAACCTCGTATTCGCTTCAAAAGAGTGTAAATGCGACACTTCCTTGCAAAGAAATAGCGTTTGCAGATGTCTACGTATCGTAGCAAGAGAGTTCTAATTCTTCTTAAAACGCGATATCGCATTTCACTTCTGTGTTTCATGATAAGATATAACATTCATTGCGAAGTGTCATGTAAACCTCGTATTCACTTCAAAAGAGTGTAAATGCGACAGTTCCTTGCAAGGAAATAGCGTTTGCAGATGTCTACGTATCGTAGCAATAGAGTTCTAATGCTTCTTAAAACGCGACATCGCATCTCATTTCTGAGTTTCATGATAAGATATGTTATTCATTGCGAAGTGTCATGTAAACCTCGTATTCACTTCAAAAGAGTGTAAATGCGACACTTCCTTGCAAGGAAATAGCGTTTGCAGATGTCTACGTATCGTAGCAATAGAGTTCTAATGCTTCATAAAACCCGATATCGCATCTCTTTTCCGAGTTTCATGATAAGATATAATATTCATTGCGAAGTGTCATGTAAACCACGTATTCACTTCAAAAGAGTGTAAATGCGACAGTTCCTTGCAAGGAAATAGCGTTTGCAGATGTCTACGTATCGTAGCAATAGAGTTCTAATGTTTCTTGAAACGCGATATTGCATCTCTTTTCTGAGTTTCATGATAAGATATAATAGTCATTGCGAAGTGTCATGTAAACCTCGTATTCACTTCAAAAGAGTGTAAATGCGACAATTCCTTGCAAGGAAATAGCGTTTGCTGATGTCTACGTATCGTAGCAATAGAGTTCTAATGCTTCTCAAAACGCGATATCGCATTTCACTTCTATGTATCATGATAAGATATAACATTCATTGCGAAGTGTCATGTAAACCTCGTATTTACTTCAAATGAATGTAAATGCGACACTTCCTTTCAAGGAAATAGCGTTTGCAGATGTCTACGTATCGTAGCAATAGAGTTCTAATGCTTCTTGAAACGCGATATCGCATCTCTTTTCTGAGTTTCATGATAAGATATAATAGTCATTGCGAAGTGTCATGTAAACCTCGTATTCACTTCAAAAGAGTGTAAATGCGACACTTTCTTGCAAAGAAATAGCGTTTGCAGATGTCTACGTATCGTAGCAAGAGAGTTCTAATGCTTCTCAAAACGCGATATCGCATTTCACTTCTATGTATCATGATAAGATATAACATTCATTGCGAAGTGTCATGTAAACCTCGTATTCACTTCAAAAGAGTGTAAATGCGACAATTCCTTGCAAGGAAATAGCGTTTGCTGATGTCTACGTATCGTAGCAATAGAGTTCTAATGCTTCTCAAAACGCGATATCGCATTTCACTTCTATGTATCATGATAAGATATAACATTCATTGCGAAGTGTCATGTAAACCTCGTATTTACTTCAAATGAATGTAAATGCGACACTTCCTTGCAAGGAAATAGCGTTTGCAGATGTCTACGTATCGTAGCAATAGAGTTCTAATGCTTCTTAAAACGCGACATCGCATCTCATTTCTGAGTTTCATGATAAGATATGTTATTCATTGCGAAGTGCCATGTAATCCTCGTATTCACTTCAAAAGAGTGTAAATGCGACAGTTCCTTGCAAGGAAATAGCGTTTGCAGATGTCTACGTATCGTAGCAATAGAGTTGTAATGCTTCTTGAAACGCGATATCGCATCCCTTTTCTGAGTTTCATGATAAGATATAATAGTCATTGCGAAGTGTCATGTAAACCACGTATTCACTTCAAAAGAGTGTAAATGCGACAGTTCCTTGCAAGGAAATAGCGTTTGCAGATGTCTACGTATCATAGCAATAGAGGTCTAATGTTTCTTGAAACGCGATATCGCATCTCTTTTCTGAGTTTCATGATAAGATGTAATAGTCATTGCGAAGTGTCATGTAAACCTCGCATTCACTTCAAAAGAGTGTAAATGCGACAATTCCTTGCAAGGAAATAGCGTTCGCAGATGTCTACGTATCGTAGCAATAGAGTTCTAATGCTTCTTGAAACGCGATATCGCATCCCTTTTCTGAGTTTCATGATAAGACATAATAGTCATTGCGAAGTGTCATGTAAACCACGTATTCACTTCAAAAGAGTGTAAATGCGACAGTTCCTTGCAAGGAAATAGCGTTTGCAGATGTCCACGTATCGTAGCAATAGAGTTCTAATGCTTCTTGAAACGCGATATCGCATTTCACTTCTATGTATCATGATAAGATATAACATTCATTGCGAAGTGTCATGTAAACCTCGTATTTACTTCAAATGAATGTAAATGCGACACTTCCTTTCAAGGAAATAGCGTTTGCAGATGTCTACGTATCGTAGCACTAGAGTTCTAATGCTTCTTGAAACGCGATATCGCATCTCTTTTCTGAGTTTCATGATAAGATATAATAGTCATTGCGAAGTGTCATGTAAACCTCGTATTCACTTCAAAAGAGTTTAAATGCGACACTTCCTTTCAAGGAAATAGCGCTTACAGATGTCTACGTATCGTAGCAATAGAGTTCTAATGCTTCTTGAAACACGATATGTCATCCCTTTTCTGAGCTTCATGATAAGATATAATATTCATTGCGAAGTGTCATGTAAACCTCGTATTCAATTCAAAAGAGTGTAAATGCGACAGTTCCTTGCAAGGAAATAGCGTTTGCAGATGTCTACGTATCGTAGCAATAGAGTTCTAATGCCTCATAAAACGCGATATCGCATCTCTTTTCTGAGTTTCATGATAAGATATAATATTCATTGCGAAGTGTCATGTGAACCTCGTATTCACTTCAAAAGAGTGTAAATGCGACACTTCCTTGCAAAGAAATAGCGTTTGCAGATGTCTACGTATCGTAGCAAGAGAGTTCTAATGCTTCTTAAAACGCGATATCGCATTTCACTTCTATGTTTCATGATAAGATATAACATTCATTGCGAAGTGTCATGTAAACCTCGTATTCACTTCAAAAGAGTGTAAATGCGACAGTTCCTTGCAAGGAAATAGCGTTTGCAGATGTCTACGTATCGTAGCAATAGAGTTCTAATGCTTCTTGAAACGCGATATCGCATTTCACTTCTATGTATCATGATAAGATATAACATTCATTGCGAAGTGTCATGTAAACCTCGTATTTACTTCAAATGAATGTAAATGCGACACTTCCTTTCAAGGAAATAGCGTTTGCAGATGTCTACGTATCGTAGCAATAGAGTTCTAATGCTTCTTGAAACGCGATATCGCATCTCTTTTCTGAGTTTCATGATAAGATATAATAGTCATTGCGAAGTGTCATGTAAACCTCGTATTCACTTCAAAAGAGTTTAAATGCGACACTTCCTTGCAAGGAAATAGCGTTTGCAGATGTCTACGTATCGTAGCAATAGAGTTCTAATGCTTCATAAAACGCGATATCGCATCTCTTTTCTGAGTTTCATGATAAGATATAATATTCATTGCGAAGTGTCATGTAAACCTCGTATTCACTTCAAAAGAGTGTAAATGCGACACTTCCTTGCAAAGAAATAGCGTTTGCAGATGTCTACGTATCGTAGCAAGAGAGTTCTAATGCTTCTTTAAACGCGATATCGCATTTCACTTCTATGTTTCATGATAAGATATAACATTCATTGCGAAGTGTCATGTGTGACGTCCGGCGTACCGCCTTCCACCCCCCAACGCCTCCCGCAGCACCCGGCAGGTCCATACGCACCGCCAGCCGCACGTAGCCACAAGGGACGAGCGCCCCTGTACACGGGCAACCAGCCCGACCGCCGAGCCAAGGCAGCCATCTACACACCCGGGGATTCGACCACTCGACCGCGCCACGACGCGCGACCTCGACGAAGTTGGAGGGTACGCAACCCCCAGCCGCAGCACGAAGACGCCATCGCACACTGCACAGAGTCAGCAGCTGTAAATCTCCATTATATATACTTCTCTAATGTCTACTCATAAGATATCTTAAGTCCGTAGCTAGTAAGCACACTACACGACCATGTATATACAGAAACAACACACACGAATAATTTTAAGGCAAATCTATGTTGAATACTAATTTCTAAATTACATTATAATCCGCTACGATACGCTCGAACAAGTGTCCGACGCGCCCGGCTCACGCTCAACGCGAGCCGCGCCCCTCCACGACCGGCCGCCCCACTTCGCGGGCCGAGCGGCCGCCCCACTCTGGGGCCCAACGACTTGCGCGCCGCGCGATCCGAGGAGGTCGCGGACACGCAAGTCAGAGATCAGTAATCGTCTGTCGCTCAAGCTGAACGGTCTTCAGCCTCATGCCTTCGGGCCAGTCTCTGCCTCACTTGGAGGTATTACAACTTCTAAATCAAAGTCAATTCTAATTCTAAAGTCTTGTTATTCTATTTCTAATATTAAACTAATTTTAACTTAGCTCGATAGGGACAGTAAGTGTAAGCGTAGGATTATTTAGAATATATCTTTATTTTATCAGAATTAATATCTCTCGTTAATACAATTCCTTGCAACACTCGAGTATAACACGAAGTCTTCCACGAGTTCTCGCGTATTAAACACATTCGAGTTTCACCGTAGTCGAGGCTTGGTAATCGATCGGTTAGAGAGGACCGCCGCTTAGCTGGATCGACCCATTGTCTCACTACGAGCGAATCTACGTCGACCTTCCACTCTTACGGACCGGCAAACTAGAGCGGACCGCCGCTTAGTGGACCCGTATCCGGACTTTGAGGAAGTAGGCTGAATGCGTTGTGCCGACGGTAGGAAAAGAACTCGACGCGCGGGAAGGAAGAATTTCATACGTCGATTGGTGCGAGAATACGCGGGCCTGGAAAGTCAAGTACCGATCTTCAGCTATTCAGCCATCCTCGCCGTGGCTCCTCCGCACACCGGCCGTCCTGCACAGCCGTCTTCACCGCAGAGTACAGAGAAGTCCAACACCACCGAGCAGTCTCGCTGGAAACTCATCCCTTTGACGATTCCGCCTCACAGCCCGTATACTGGGACCATTCCGGAGGGGGATCCACGTTTCCAGCGGTATCTACAAAGGAAAGCCGATTAAAGCAGCCACTCAAGCCATCAAAAGGTAGGTGAACGTCCTTGTTCACCGCGTCCGCGTTTCGTACCAGTGTTTCGCGAGCCATAAAGAACCCGGCGTCCGCCGCAATTCAGCGCGCAGATTTCGGAGACGGCTACGTGTCGATCACGGTCAAATAGGAAATTTTCCCGAACTTGAGACGTGACACGTATTTTTGGTGACAGCGGTGGGATATCTCGTGTTTCATTCCGGAAATTCAGCCGCGTAAGGAATACGATAAACCATGGCTACGCGAACGCCAACAAAAACGCGACACCAACCACCTCGAGCCGTCGCCGCCGGCGTAGATGCCGACCGCGATAAACGCGTAACTCGAGCAATTGATTTCCAAGACGCGCTCGCCGATCCGTTACCACGTACATCCGATACCGCGACCGTTAATAAGACGCCCGACAATACAATCTCGCTTATGCAACAGATCGAGCAAATGCGTCGTGAACTAGAGGCTCTTCGCCGTTCTCAGGACGTATCGCGTACCGATACTCTTCCTCTGTTACAAACAACATCGCCTAATTCACAAATAGAAACTCCGAGTTCGCACCACGATGAACTTTCCTTAAAGCAAGCTCTAGAAGCGGTACCGAATTATGACGGGCAAAATATGCCTGTCCTCCAATTTACCCGGGCGTGTAAACGGGCATACGACCTAATCCCAAACGGTTGCGAAAGGGCATTCACGCGTTTACTGAAATCTAAATTAAAAGGTCGCGCATACCTGGCACTCGAGGACGAGCCGTGCCATACTATTTTGGAATTTACCGATATACTTAGGAATTCGTTTGGCGCTATCCGCTCCGCTGACCACTACCGCGGAGAACTTACAAACATTTTTATGAAGCCGGGAGAACACATCTTAGAGTACATTAGCCGCGTGAAAGATTTGCGTACCGCCATCATAGACTGCGAGCGACTAACGCCGTACGCGTCTCACGGCAGCTTCTCGAACGTCGACGAACTAACACTCAGATGCTTTATCGACGGTCTTATACCCGAAATTCGCATCCAGATGCCAATAAATTCTTTTGAGTCACATAGGGACGCGTTTGCACGCGCTCGCGAATTGCATAAGAGACACGAGCTGGATTGCGATAGGTTACGCAATCCTCGCCCGCGCGCAGATCCTCGGGAAAGACGTCCCGAAATAATATGTTCTATTTGCAACAATTCCGGCCACTATGCGAGGGATTGCCGATCCAGGCCGCTTCCGCAACAAGAACCGCCGACCGATCAACGCGAATATTACCCGCGTACCGTTAATACCCATAGCAGGTATACCTCGACCCCGAGACCCGTTATCGAACAACCACGACCGCCTGCAGTGCGGGAGAAATACTGTAGGTACTGCAAGACTCCCGGCCACGAGATTGACGAATGCCGGAAACGTCAATATTATAATAATACTCGATATTCGGGAAACGAGAGTGGCCTCCCGCCGCGCCGCGAGACAGGACGCGAGGCCCATCCGAACATCCGCTCTCTCGCGACGAACGATATCCCCGCGGAAATCGTGGAGCCGGTGCCGCAATAAATTTAACAGGGAAAACAAACACGCCGAGTGTCGTACTAACTTCGAGTGCGCTAATTGAGCCCACCGAATTTATGATCGACACCGGTGCTGAAATAAATGTTATTAAGCATTCCGCGCTTTCCTCCCTCGCTCGCATCGACCCGTCGGAAACAGTGGTAATCACGGGGGTCACTAACGGGAAAACTACTACGATCGGTACCGTGAACATAGTCTTGTTTGACCGCGTAGTGCCGTTTAATGTCGTAAGCGATGATTTTCCCCTCGGACCAGACGGCATTTTAGGTTCGGGTTTCTGCGCCGACGCGGAAATATCATTTCCAAAGGGATTAATAAAGTGGTACGGGAAAACAATCCCATTCAAATGTGAGATCGAACGTATCGAAAATAAGCCTCCGCCGGTTCCGTTCGTGACGACATCGAAAATCGCTGAAAAAGAAAACTCTACGCCGAGAAACATTCTAAAGACCGCCGAGAAGGTATATCGATCGTCGAAAAACGCTCCGAAAATCGCCGATAAATACTCCTCAACGCCACAAAATTTTTCAAAACCCTCGGAAAAGGTCTCTCTGCCGCCGCGAATGAACGTCGGGTTAAAAATACGAGTAATCAACTCACAAATTTCAGAGGGGATAATTCCTCGACTCGACATCGCGCCTGGCGTGTTTCTCGGAAACGCGCTGGTAAAGGTTAACGAAGGTGAAGCGATTACGCGAGTAATTAACTCAACCGATAGGACGGTCAAAATCGCTTTACCTGCCGTGAAACTGGAACCAGTGCAGGTCATATCTCCGATACCCGAGGAAGATTGCCCCGCGCTCTTCCCGGTCTTTCATAATCCAAATCCGCCCGTTAATACAAAATCAAATGCAAATCTAGCTCCAAATATCGCCCAATCCGCGCTGTTGGGTTCTTCCCAAAAAGGGAAAATATTAAATTCAAGTTCGCGTTCGACACCGTATCCCGGTTACGAACCTCCCCTTTGCTCTAGAAGCACGAGATCTTTAACATATGCACAAGTAGCAAAATCCGTTATAAAAGCCACACCGATCGAAAATAAACGTCCGTCGCAAAATCCTGTAACCGCGTCGAAACCTCGATTAAACCAATTAATCGAACTATTAAGGCTGAATCACCTCAACGACGAGGAAAGGCAATATGTTATCGGGTTGGTAGAAAAAACGCAAGACCTATTTTACATCGAAGGAGACACGTTAGGATATACAACAGCTACCACTCACAAAATTCCGACGGTCGACGATAGACCGATTAATGTCAAGCAATATAGATTTCCCCCTGCGCACAAAGAGGAGATTCGTGACCAGGTAGGGAAACTCTTGCAAAACGGTGTCATTCGAGATTCAAAGTCACCCTATAACTCGCCGTTGTGGGTTGTTCCAAAAAAAGCAGACTCGCAAGGGAATAAGCGCTGGCGCGTCGTAATAGATTATCGGGCATTGAACGAAAAATCTATCGCCGACGCTTATCCCTTGCCATGCATCACTGAAATACTTGACCAGCTTGGCAGTGCCAAGTATTTCAGCACGTTTGATTTAGCCAGCGGGTTTCATCAAATTCCAATGGAACCCGCTGACGCGCACAAAACGGCATTCTCCACACCGCATGGCCACTTTGAGTTTACGAGGATGCCGTTTGGTTTAAAAAATGCGCCCGCCACATTCCAGCGACTCATGGACAATGTGCTCGCGGGACTCCAAGGTAACGAACTTTTCGTTTACTTAGACGATATCGTAATTTACGCAAGCTCGCTACAAGAACACCAAGTCAAGTTCGATAAACTAACGCGCCGTCTGAGAGAGGCCAACCTGGTCCTCCAGCCGGATAAGTGCGAGTTCTTGAGGCGCGAAGTGAGTTACCTCGGGCACATAATCAGTGAGAGTGGCGTGAAACCGGATCCCGCTAAAGTAAGCGCTGTTCGAGATTTTCCCCGTCCGACCAATTCTAAACAAATAAAACAGTTCTTAGGCCTAGCAGGATACTATAGACGCTTTATTTCTAACTTCTCAAACATTTCGAAACCTTTAACCAACCTATTGAAGAAAGATGTTCAATTTATCTGGCGAAATGAACAAGAAAATGCATTTGTGAAACTACGAGACGCGCTATGCGAGGCGCCCATCTTACAATACCCGAATTTTAAATTACCATTCGTAATTACAACCGACGCATCAGCGGATGCTATAGGCGCTGTCCTGAGTCAAGGACCGATAGGCCGCGATTTACCGATCGCATACACGTCACGACTTCTGAATTCCGCCGAAAAAAATTACTCAACCATCGAAAAGGAATGTTTGGCCATTATTTACGCTGTACACCATTTCAGGCCGTACATTTACGGCAACCAATTTAAATTAGTCACTGACCACCGTCCACTGGTGTGGATGAATTCCGTGAAGGATCCATCCAGCCGTCTTGTGAGGTGGAGGCTCAAATTAGCTGAATACGATTACGAGATGATATATAAAACCGGAAAAACTAATTTAAACGCAGATGCGCTTTCTCGCAATCCAGTCAAAGTTCTTCCTATCACGCTATCATCATCTTCCGACGAAAATATATTTGACCCACTACCGAAACGCTACCAACGGAAAAAACACGTAGTTCCTCCTCCACCACCACCTTCTCCGAGTTCCGACGATAACCGTCCTACACAGGTTCCTACTATACCAAAACCAAGTCCTTCATTACCGGCGCCATTACCGACTTCCAGCTCAAAAACAGAAATGTACACACCAATGCCACACGAACACGTACGTTACGAACCGTTATTTAAATTCACTAGAGACACCATAGCGACTAGACGCGACAACAATGTAATTTTTATCACGCAATCGGGACATCCATACGACGCCGGCGCCAAAGAAATCGAAAAATCCGGAAAATTTTTATTTAACAAAAAGGACATAAATCTCGCGAAAGCCAGGGTAACCAAGATAGACGACCATTATCAAATTCAACTGCCCATAATAGAACACGCAAGTCGATCCATCGATTATCAAATTATTATTGAATCACTACGCTCATTGTTCGACGTAACTACCGAACTCCAACTAAAATCCTTTAGCATAGCACAAACCTCGCTCGATTCACTGCCATGGTCTCAGATTCAGAGAGCGTTACAGGACCTATTTTACGAACAACCGATTCAAATAACAGTATGCCAGGGTTTAATTCATATCCCACCCGAAGAAAAAAGATTAAAAATAATTCAGGATAATCACGACACACCCGTGGGAGGTCATAAAGGTGTAAATAAAACTTACTCGCGGATTAGAGAAAAATACTATTGGTCGAACATGAAATCACAAATCCAAGATTATATCAGCAAGTGCAGGAGCTGTCAGTTAGAAAAACTAGTTCGCGTTAAGACAAAGCAACCCTTGACATTAACAGACACTCCGGGATGTGCTTTCGACAAGATTTCCATGGACGTGATGGGTCCTCTCCCGACTACCCCCGACGGTTACACGAATATCCTAACCATCCAGGATCTTTTGACTAAGTACTCAGTAGCTATACCCTTGAAGCAAACATCAGCGGTCGATATTGCAGACGCACTAATTACTGGATTTATATGCAGATTCGGTTGCCCAAAGGGCATCCTAACAGACCAAGGTTCTAACTTTATTAACAGTTTGATTAAGGCAATCGCGATTAAGTTTAAAATAAAACAATACAAGTCCACCGCCTTCCACCCACAGACCAACGGCTCGGTGGAACGCTCCCATCATGTTCTCGCGGAGTACCTGAAACACTTCATCCACACCAGTAACGATTGGGAAAGATGGCTCCCGTATGCCATGCTTTCCTATAATACCAGCGTCCACGAGGGCACGCTGTATACACCTCACGAATTGGTTTTTGGCCGTATTGCGAGGGTTCCGTCAGACACACCGTTTCAAGATAACACAGAAAATGAAACATATTCAGATTATCTTATTAACCTCAACGATAAAATCACCAAGTCTCAGAAAATCGCAAGGGAAAATCTCGAAAACGCAAAACGCCGCGCAAAATTTTATTATGATAAGAAGGTAAATATTCAGAAATTCGAAGCAGGACAATGGGTTTTCTTGCTAAGAGAACCCAACAAACACAAATTTCAGTCCCAGTACGTGGGACCTTACAGAATCGTCGAAATTCTGAATAATAACAACGCCAAATTAGATATTAAAGGTAGATATAAGATCGTACATACAAATAAGCTAAAACTTTGTAAGAGAATGAGTAACGTGAGAGAGACAAAAACTGATAGTGCTAACGCGAAAAGTGAAAAAACTGAAAAACCGCGTACCAAAAACATTAAACACAGCAGTGACAGTAGTGTGAGAGCGCATAGTGCAAAAAACAGGCCATCGAGGGAAAGCAACTCCAACCAGGGTCATCCTACAGGAACGAAGCGAGCCCGCTGCAACACATCCGACGAGGACAATCTCGAAGTACGGCAACTAACCGGCAAAATCTCGAAAATGCAGTCTTCTCCACAGACGCACCTAGCAGTCAGGAGATCTTGGCAACGCCAAGATTCCTTTTTTAAGGGGGGAGGTGTGACGTCCGGCGTACCGCCTTCCACCCCCCAACGCCTCCCGCAGCACCCGGCAGGTCCATACGCACCGCCAGCCGCACGTAGCCACAAGGGACGAGCGCCCCTGTACACGGGCAACCAGCCCGACCGCCGAGCCAAGGCAGCCATCTACACACCCGGGGATTCGACCACTCGACCGCGCCACGACGCGCGACCTCGACGAAGTTGGAGGGTACGCAACCCCCAGCCGCAGCACGAAGACGCCATCGCACACTGCACAGAGTCAGCAGCTGTAAATCTCCATTATATATACTTCTCTAATGTCTACTCATAAGATATCTTAAGTCCGTAGCTAGTAAGCACACTACACGACCATGTATATACAGAAACAACACACACGAATAATTTTAAGGCAAATCTATGTTGAATACTAATTTCTAAATTACATTATAATCCGCTACGATACGCTCGAACAAGTGTCCGACGCGCCCGGCTCACGCTCAACGCGAGCCGCGCCCCTCCACGACCGGCCGCCCCACTTCGCGGGCCGAGCGGCCGCCCCACTCTGGGGCCCAACGACTTGCGCGCCGCGCGATCCGAGGAGGTCGCGGACACGCAAGTCAGAGATCAGTAATCGTCTGTCGCTCAAGCTGAACGGTCTTCAGCCTCATGCCTTCGGGCCAGTCTCTGCCTCACTTGGAGGTATTACAACTTCTAAATCAAAGTCAATTCTAATTCTAAAGTCTTGTTATTCTATTTCTAATATTAAACTAATTTTAACTTAGCTCGATAGGGACAGTAAGTGTAAGCGTAGGATTATTTAGAATATATCTTTATTTTATCAGAATTAATATCTCTCGTTAATACAATTCCTTGCAACACTCGAGTATAACACGAAGTCTTCCACGAGTTCTCGCGTATTAAACACATTCGAGTTTCACCGTAGTCGAGGCTTGGTAATCGATCGGTTAGAGAGGACCGCCGCTTAGCTGGATCGACCCATTGTCTCACTACGAGCGAATCTACGTCGACCTTCCACTCTTACGGACCGGCAAACTAGAGCGGACCGCCGCTTAGTGGACCCGTATCCGGACTTTGAGGAAGTAGGCTGAATGCGTTGTGCCGACGGTAGGAAAAGAACTCGACGCGCGGGAAGGAAGAATTTCATACGTCGATTGGTGCGAGAATACGCGGGCCTGGAAAGTCAAGTACCGATCTTCAGCTATTCAGCCATCCTCGCCGTGGCTCCTCCGCACACCGGCCGTCCTGCACAGCCGTCTTCACCGCAGAGTACAGAGAAGTCCAACACCACCGAGCAGTCTCGCTGGAAACTCATCCCTTTGACGATTCCGCCTCACAGCCCGTATACTGGGACCATTCCGGAGGGGGATCCACGTTTCCAGCGGTATCTACAAAGGAAAGCCGATTAAAGCAGCCACTCAAGCCATCAAAAGGTAGGTGAACGTCCTTGTTCACCGCGTCCGCGTTTCGTACCAGTGTTTCGCGAGCCATAAAGAACCCGGCGTCCGCCGCAATTCAGCGCGCAGATTTCGGAGACGGCTACGTGTCGATCACGGTCAAATAGGAAATTTTCCCGAACTTGAGACGTGACACATGTAAACCTCGTATTCACTTCAAAAGAGTGTAAATGCGACAGTTCCTTGCAAGGAAATAGCGTTTGCAGATGTCTACGTATCGTAGCAATAGAGTTCTAATGCTTCTTGGAACGCGATATCGCATCCCTTTTCTGAGTTTCATGATAAGATATAATAGTCATTGCGAAGTGTCATGTAAACCACGTATTCACTTCAAAAGAGTGTAAATGCGACAGTTCCTTGCAAGGAAATAGCGTTTGCAGATGTCTACGTATCGTAGCAATAGAGTTCTAATGCTTCTTGAAACGCGATATCGCATCTCCTTTCTGAGTTTCATGATAAGATATAATAGTCATTGCGAAGTGTCATGTAAACCTCGTATTCACTTCAAAAGAGTGTAAATGCGACAAATCCTTGCAAGGAAATAGCGTTTGCAGATGTCTACGTATCGTAGCAATAGAGTTCTCATGCTTCTCAAAACGCGATATCGCATTTCACTTCTATGTATCTTGATAAGATATAACATTCATTGCGAAGTGTCATGTAATCCTCGTATTAACTTCAAATGAATGTAAATGCGACTCTTCCTTTCAAGGAAATAGCGTTTGCAGATGTCTACGTATCGTAGCAATAGAGTTCTAATGCTTCTTGAAACGCGATATCGCATTTCACTTCTATGTATCATGATAAGATATAACATTCATTGCGAAGTGTCATGTAAACCTCGTATTTACTTCAAATGAATGTAAATGCGACACTTCCTTTCAAGGAAATAGCGTTTGCAGATGTCTACGTATCGTAGCAATAGAGTTCTAATGCTTCTTGAAACGCGATATCGCATCTCTTTTCTGAGTTTCATGATAAGATATAATAGTCATTGCGACGTGTCATGTAAACCTCGTATTCACTTCAAAAGAGTTTAAATGCGACACTTCCTTGCAAGGAAATAGCGTTTGCAGATGTCTACGTATCGTAGCAATAGAGTTCTAATGCTTCATAAAACGCGATATCGCATCTCTTTTCTGAGTTTCATGATAAGATATAATATTCATTGCGAAGTGTCATGTAAACCTCGTATTCACTTCAAAAGAGTGTAAATGCGACACTTCCTTGCAAAGAAATAGCGTTTGCAGATGTCTACGTATCGTAGCAAGAGAGTTCTAATGCTTCTTAAAACGCGATATCGCATTTCACTTCTATGTTTCATGATAAGATATAACATTCATTGCGAAGTGTCATGTAAACCTCGTATTCACTTCAAAAGAGTGCAAATGCGACAGTTCCTTGCAAGGAAATAGCGTTTGCAGATGTCTACGTATCGTAGCAATAGAGTTGTAATGCTTCTTGAAACGCGATATCGCATCCCTTTTCTGAGTTTCATTATAAGATATGTTATTCATTGCGAAGTGCCATGTAATCCTCGTATTCACTACAAAAGAGTGTAAATGCGACAGTTCCTTGCAAGGAAATAGCGTTTGCAGATGTCTACGTATCGTAGCAATAGAGTTGTAATGCTTCTTGAAACGCGATATCGCATCCCTTTTCTGAGTTTCATGATAAGATATAATAGTCATTGCGAAGTGTCATGTAAACCACGTATTCACTTCAAAAGAGTGTAAATGCGACAGTTCCTTGCAGGGCAATAGCGTTTGCAGATGTCTACGTATCGTAGCAATAGAGTTCTAATGCTTCTTGAAACGCGATATCGCATCTCTTTTCTGAGTTTCATGATAAGATATAATAGTCATTGCGAAGTGTCATGTAAACCTCGTATTCACTTCAAAAGAGTGTAAATGCGACAATTCCTTGCAAGGAAATAGCGTTTGCTGATGTCTACGTATCGTAGCAATAGAGTTCTAATGCTTCTTAAAACGCGACATCGCATCTCATTTCTGAGTTTCATGATAAGATATGTTATTCATTGCGAAGTGCCATGTAATCCTCGTATTCACTTCAAAAGAGTGTAAATGCGACAGTTCCTTGCAAGGAAATAGCGTTTGCAGATGTCTACGTATCGTAGCAATAGAGTTGTAATGCTTCTTGAAACGCGATATCGCATCCCTTTTCTGAGTTTCATGATAAGATATAATAGTCATTGCGAAGTGTCATGTAAACCACGTATTCACTTCAAAAGAGTGTAAATGCGACAGTTCCTTGCAAGGAAATAGCGTTTGCAGATGTCTACGTATCATAGCAATAGAGGTCTAATGTTTCTTGAAACGCGATATCGCATCTCTTTTCTGAGTTTCATGATAAGATGTAATAGTCATTGCGAAGTGTCATGTAAACCTCGCATTCACTTCAAAAGAGTGTAAATGCGACAATTCCTTTCAAGGAAATAGCGCTTACAGATGTCTACGTATCGTAGCAATAGAGTTCTAATGCTTCTTGAAACACGATATGTCATCCCTTTTCTGAGTTTCATGATAAGATATAATAGTCATTGCGAAGTGTCATGTAAACCACGTATTCACTTCAAAAGAGTGTAAATGCGACAGTTCCTTGCAAGGAAATAGCGTTTGCAGATGTCTACGTATCGTAGCAATAGAGTTCTAATGCTTCTTGAAACGCGATATCGCATTTCACTTCTATGTATCATGATAAGATATAACATTCATTGCGAAGTGTCATGTAAACCTCGTATTTACTTCAAATGAATGTAAATGCGACACTTCCTTTCAAGGAAATAGCGTTTGCAGATGTCTACGTATCGTAGCAATAGAGTTCTAATGCTTCTTAAAACGCGATATCGCATTTCACTTCTATGTTTCATGATAAGATATAACATTCATTGCGAAGTGTCATGTAAACCTCGTATTCACTTCAAAAGAGTTTAAATGCGACACTTCCTTTCAAGGAAATAGCGCTTACAGATGTCTACGTATCGTAGCAATAGAGTTCTAATGCTTCTTGAAACACGATATGTCATCCCTTCTCTGAGCTTCATGATAAGATATAATATTCATTGCGAAGTGTCATGTAAACCTCGTATTCACTTCAAAAGAGTGTAAATGCGACAGTTCCTTGCAAGGAAATAGCGTTTGCAGATGTCTACGTATCGTAGCAATAGAGTTCTAATGCTTCATAAAACGCGATATCGCATCTCTTTTCTGAGTTTCATGATAAGATATAATATTCATTGCGAAGTGTCATGTAAACCTCGTATTCACTTCAAAAGAGTGTAAATGCGACACTTCCTTGCAAAGAAATAGCGTTTGCAGATGTCTACGTATCGTAGCAAGAGAGTTCTAATGCTTCTTGAAACGCGATATCGCATCCCTTTTCTGAGTTTCATGATAAGATATAGTAGTCATTGCGAAGTGTCATGTAAACCTCGTATTTACTTCAAATGAATGTAAATGCGACACTTCCTTTCAAGGAAATAGCGTTTGCAGATGTCTACGTATCGTAGCAATAGAGTTCTAATGCCTCTTGAAACGCGATATCGCATCTCTTTTCTGAGTTTCATGATAAGATATAATAGTCATTGCGAAGTGTCATGTAAACCACGTATTCACTTCAAAAGAGTGTAAATGCGACAGTTCCTTGCAAGGAAATAGCGTTTGCAGATGTCTACGTATCGTAGCAATAGAGTTCTAATGCTTCTTGAAACGCGATATCGCATTTCACTTCTATGTATCATGATAAGATATAACATTCATTGCGAAGTGTCATGTAAACCTCGTATTTACTTCAAATGAATGTAAATGCGACACTTCCTTTCAAGGAAATAGCGTTTGCAGATGTCTACGTATCGTAGCAATAGAGTTCTAATGCTTCTTGAAATGCGATATCGCATCTCTTTTCTGAGTTTCATGATAAGATATAATAGTCATTGCGAAGTGTCATGTAAACCTCGTATTCACTTCAAAAGAGTTTAAATGCGACACTTCCTTTCAAGGAAATAGCGCTTACAGATGTCTACGTATCGTAGCAATAGAGTTCTAATGCTTCTTGAAACACGATATGTCATCCCTTTTCTGAGCTTCATGATAAGATATAATATTCATTGCGAAGTGTCATGTAAACCTCGTATTCACTTCAAAAGAGTGTAAATGCGACAGTTCCTTGCAAGGAAATAGCGTTTGCAGATGTCTACGTATCGTAGCAATAGAGTTCTAATGCTTCATAAAACGCGATATCGCATCTCTTTTCTGAGTTTCATGATAAGATATAATATTCATTGCGAAGTGTCATGTAAACCTCGTATTCACTTCAAAAGAGTGTAAATGCGACACTTCCTTGCAAAGAAATAGCGTTTGCAGATGTCTACGTATCGTAGCAAGAGAGTTCTAATGCTTCTTAAAACGCGATATCGCATTTCACTTCTATGTTTCATGATAAGATATAACATTCATTGCGAAGTGTCATGTAAACCTCGTATTCACTTCAAAAGAGTGTAAATGCGACAGTTCCTTGCAAGGAAATAGTGTTTGCAGATGTCTACGTATCGTAGCAATAGAGTTCTAATGCTTCATAAAACGCGATATCGAATTTCACATCTATGTTTCATGATAAGATATAACATTCATTGCGACATGTCATGTAAACCTCGTATTTACTTCAAATGAATGTAAATGCGACACTTCCTTTCAAGGAAATAGCGTTTGCAGATGTCTACGTATCGTAGCAATAGAGTTCTAATGCTTCTTGAAACGCGATATCGCATCTCCTTTCTGAGTTTCATGATAAGATATAATATTCATTGCGAAGTGTCATGTAAACCTCGTATTCACTTCAAAAGAGTGTAAATGCGACACTTCCTTTCAAGGAAATAGCGTTTGCAGACGTCTACGTATCGTAGCAATAGAGTTCTAATGCTTCTTGAAACGCGATATCGCATCCCTTTTCTGAGTTTCATGATAAGATATAATAGTCATTGCGAAGTGTCATGTAAACCACGTATTCACTTCAAAAGAGTGTAAATGCGACAGTTCCTTGCAAGGAAATAGCGTTTGCAGATGTCTACGTATCGTAGCAATAGAGTTCTAATGCTTCTTGAAACGCGATATCGCATCTCTTTTCTGAGTTTCATGATAAGATATAATAGTCATTGCGAAGTGTCATGTAAACCTCGTATTCACTTCAAAAGAGTGTAAATGCGACAAATCCTTGCAAGGAAATAGCGTTTGCAGATGTCTACGTATCGTAGCAATAGAGTTCTCATGCTTCTCAAAACGCGATATCGCATTTCACTTCTATGTATCTTGATAAGATATAACATTCATTGCGAAGTGTCATGTAATCCTCGTATTAACTTCAAATGAATGTAAATGCGACTCTTCCTTTCAAGGAAATAGCGTTTGCAGATGTCTACGTATCGTAGCAATAGAGTTCTAATGCTTCTTGAAACGCGATATCGCATTTCACTTCTATGTATCATGATAAGATATAACATTCATTGCGAAGTGTCATGTAAACCTCGTATTTACTTCAAATGAATGTAAATGCGACACTTCCTTTCAAGGAAATAGCGTTTGCAGATGTCTACGTATCGTAGCAATAGAGTTCTAATGCTTCTTGAAAAGCGATATCGCATCTCTTTTCTGAGTTTCATGATAAGATATAATAGTCATTGCGAAGTGTCATGTAAACCTCGTATTCACTTCAAAAGAGTTTAAATGCGACACTTCCTTGCAAGGAAATAGCGTTTGCAGATGTCTACGTATCGTAGCAATAGAGTTCTAATGCTTCATAAAACGCGATATCGCATCTCTTTTCTGAGTTTCATGATAAGATATAATATTCATTGCGAAGTGTCATGTAAACCTCGTATTCACTTCAAAAGAGTGTAAATGCGACACTTCCTTGCAAAGAAATAGCGTTTGCAGATGTCTACGTATCGTAGCAAGAGAGTTCTAATGCTTCTTAAAACGCGATATCGCATTTCACTTCTATGTTTCATGATAAGATATAACATTCATTGCGAAGTGTCATGTAAACCTCGTATTCACTTCAAAAGAGTGTAAATGCGACAGTTCCTTGCAAGGAAATAGCGTTTGCAGATGTCTACGTATCGTAGCAATAGAGTTGTAATGCTTCTTGAAACGCGATATCGCATCCCTTTTCTGAGTTTCATGATAAGATATGTTATTCATTGCGAAGTGCCATGTAATCCTCGTATTCACTTCAAAAGAGTGTAAATGCGACAGTTCCTTGCAAGGAAATAGCGTTTGCAGATGTCTACGTATCGTAGCAATAGAGTTGTAATGCTTCTTGAAACGCGATATCGCATCCCTTTTCTGAGTTTCATGATAAGATATAATAGTCATTGCGAAGTGTCATGTAAACCACGTATTCACTTCAAAAGAGTGTAAATGCGACAGTTCCTTGCAGGGCAATAGCGTTTGCAGATGTCTACGTATCGTAGCAATAGAGTTCTAATGTTTCTTGAAACGCGATATCGCATCTCTTTTCTGAGTTTCATGATAAGATATAATAGTCATTGCGAAGTGTCATGTAAACCTCGTATTCACTTCAAAAGAGTGTAAATGCGACAATTCCTTGCAAGGAAATAGCGTTTGCTGATGTCTGCGTATCGTAGCAATAGAGTTCTAATGCTTCTCAAAACGCGATATCGCATTTCACTTCTATGTATCATGATAAGATATAACATTCATTGCGAAGTGTCATGTAAACCTCGTATTTACTTCAAATGAATGTAAATGCGACACTTCCTTTCAAGGAAATAGCGTTTGCAGATGTCTACGTATCGTAGCAATAGAGTTCTAATGCTTCTTGAAACGCGATATCGCATCTCTTTTCTGAGTTTCATGATAAGATATAATAGTCATTGCGAAGTGTCATGTAAACCTCGTATTCACTTCAAAAGAGTTTAAATGCGACACTTCCTTGCAAGGAAATAGCGTTTGCAGATGTCTACGTATCGTAGCAATAGAGTTCTAATGCTTCTTGAAACGCGATATCGCATCTCTTTTCTGAGTTTCATGATAAGATATAATAGTCATTGCGAAGTGTCATGTAAACCTCGTATTCACTTCAAAAGAGTTTAAATGCGACACTTCCTTGCAAGGAAATAGCGTTTGCAGATGTCTACGTATCGTAGCAATAGAGTTCTAATGCTTCTTAAAACGCGACATCGCATCTCATTTCTGAGTTTCATGATAAGATATGTTATTCATTGCGAAGTGCCATGTAATCCTCGTATTCACTTCAAAAGAGTGTAATTGCGACAGTTCCTTGCAAGGAAATAGCGTTTGCAGATGTCTACGTATCGTAGCAATAGAGTTGTAATGCTTCTTGAAACGCGATATCGCATCCCTTTTCTGAGTTTCATGATAAGATATAATAGTCATTGCGAAGTGTCATGTAAACCACGTATTCACTTCAAAAGAGTGTAAATGCGACAGTTCCTTCCAAGGAAATAGCGTTTGCAGATGTCTACGTATCATAGCAATAGAGGTCTAATGTTTCTTGAAACGCGATATCGCATCTCTTTTCTGAGTTTCATGATAAGATGTAATAGTCATTGCGAAGTGTCATGTAAACCTCGCATTCACTTCAAAAGAGTGTAAATGCGACAATTCCTTTCAAGGAAATAGCGCTTACAGATGTCTACGTATCGTAGCAATAGAGTTCTAATGCTTCTTGAAACACGATATGTCATCCCTTTTCTGAGTTTCATGTGTGACGTCCGGCGTACCGCCTTCCACCCCCCAACGCCTCCCGCAGCACCCGGCAGGTCCATACGCACCGCCAGCCGCACGTAGCCACAAGGGACGAGCGCCCCTGTACACGGGCAACCAGCCCGACCGCCGAGCCAAGGCAGCCATCTACACACCCGGGGATTCGACCACTCGACCGCGCCACGACGCGCGACCTCGACGAAGTTGGAGGGTACGCAACCCCCAGCCGCAGCACGAAGACGCCATCGCACACTGCACAGAGTCAGCAGCTGTAAATCTCCATTATATATACTTCTCTAATGTCTACTCATAAGATATCTTAAGTCCGTAGCTAGTAAGCACACTACACGACCATGTATATACAGAAACAACACACACGAATAATTTTAAGGCAAATCTATGTTGAATACTAATTTCTAAATTACATTATAATCCGCTACGATACGCTCGAACAAGTGTCCGACGCGCCCGGCTCACGCTCAACGCGAGCCGCGCCCCTCCACGACCGGCCGCCCCACTTCGCGGGCCGAGCGGCCGCCCCACTCTGGGGCCCAACGACTTGCGCGCCGCGCGATCCGAGGAGGTCGCGGACACGCAAGTCAGAGATCAGTAATCGTCTGTCGCTCAAGCTGAACGGTCTTCAGCCTCATGCCTTCGGGCCAGTCTCTGCCTCACTTGGAGGTATTACAACTTCTAAATCAAAGTCAATTCTAATTCTAAAGTCTTGTTATTCTATTTCTAATATTAAACTAATTTTAACTTAGCTCGATAGGGACAGTAAGTGTAAGCGTAGGATTATTTAGAATATATCTTTATTTTATCAGAATTAATATCTCTCGTTAATACAATTCCTTGCAACACTCGAGTATAACACGAAGTCTTCCACGAGTTCTCGCGTATTAAACACATTCGAGTTTCACCGTAGTCGAGGCTTGGTAATCGATCGGTTAGAGAGGACCGCCGCTTAGCTGGATCGACCCATTGTCTCACTACGAGCGAATCTACGTCGACCTTCCACTCTTACGGACCGGCAAACTAGAGCGGACCGCCGCTTAGTGGACCCGTATCCGGACTTTGAGGAAGTAGGCTGAATGCGTTGTGCCGACGGTAGGAAAAGAACTCGACGCGCGGGAAGGAAGAATTTCATACGTCGATTGGTGCGAGAATACGCGGGCCTGGAAAGTCAAGTACCGATCTTCAGCTATTCAGCCATCCTCGCCGTGGCTCCTCCGCACACCGGCCGTCCTGCACAGCCGTCTTCACCGCAGAGTACAGAGAAGTCCAACACCACCGAGCAGTCTCGCTGGAAACTCATCCCTTTGACGATTCCGCCTCACAGCCCGTATACTGGGACCATTCCGGAGGGGGATCCACGTTTCCAGCGGTATCTACAAAGGAAAGCCGATTAAAGCAGCCACTCAAGCCATCAAAAGGTAGGTGAACGTCCTTGTTCACCGCGTCCGCGTTTCGTACCAGTGTTTCGCGAGCCATAAAGAACCCGGCGTCCGCCGCAATTCAGCGCGCAGATTTCGGAGACGGCTACGTGTCGATCACGGTCAAATAGGAAATTTTCCCGAACTTGAGACGTGACACGTATTTTTGGTGACAGCGGTGGGATATCTCGTGTTTCATTCCGGAAATTCAGCCGCGTAAGGAATACGATAAACCATGGCTACGCGAACGCCAACAAAAACGCGACACCAACCACCTCGAGCCGTCGCCGCCGGCGTAGATGCCGACCGCGATAAACGCGTAACTCGAGCAATTGATTTCCAAGACGCGCTCGCCGATCCGTTACCACGTACATCCGATACCGCGACCGTTAATAAGACGCCCGACAATACAATCTCGCTTATGCAACAGATCGAGCAAATGCGTCGTGAACTAGAGGCTCTTCGCCGTTCTCAGGACGTATCGCGTACCGATACTCTTCCTCTGTTACAAACAACATCGCCTAATTCACAAATAGAAACTCCGAGTTCGCACCACGATGAACTTTCCTTAAAGCAAGCTCTAGAAGCGGTACCGAATTATGACGGGCAAAATATGCCTGTCCTCCAATTTACCCGGGCGTGTAAACGGGCATACGACCTAATCCCAAACGGTTGCGAAAGGGCATTCACGCGTTTACTGAAATCTAAATTAAAAGGTCGCGCATACCTGGCACTCGAGGACGAGCCGTGCCATACTATTTTGGAATTTACCGATATACTTAGGAATTCGTTTGGCGCTATCCGCTCCGCTGACCACTACCGCGGAGAACTTACAAACATTTTTATGAAGCCGGGAGAACACATCTTAGAGTACATTAGCCGCGTGAAAGATTTGCGTACCGCCATCATAGACTGCGAGCGACTAACGCCGTACGCGTCTCACGGCAGCTTCTCGAACGTCGACGAACTAACACTCAGATGCTTTATCGACGGTCTTATACCCGAAATTCGCATCCAGATGCCAATAAATTCTTTTGAGTCACATAGGGACGCGTTTGCACGCGCTCGCGAATTGCATAAGAGACACGAGCTGGATTGCGATAGGTTACGCAATCCTCGCCCGCGCGCAGATCCTCGGGAAAGACGTCCCGAAATAATATGTTCTATTTGCAACAATTCCGGCCACTATGCGAGGGATTGCCGATCCAGGCCGCTTCCGCAACAAGAACCGCCGACCGATCAACGCGAATATTACCCGCGTACCGTTAATACCCATAGCAGGTATACCTCGACCCCGAGACCCGTTATCGAACAACCACGACCGCCTGCAGTGCGGGAGAAATACTGTAGGTACTGCAAGACTCCCGGCCACGAGATTGACGAATGCCGGAAACGTCAATATTATAATAATACTCGATATTCGGGAAACGAGAGTGGCCTCCCGCCGCGCCGCGAGACAGGACGCGAGGCCCATCCGAACATCCGCTCTCTCGCGACGAACGATATCCCCGCGGAAATCGTGGAGCCGGTGCCGCAATAAATTTAACAGGGAAAACAAACACGCCGAGTGTCGTACTAACTTCGAGTGCGCTAATTGAGCCCACCGAATTTATGATCGACACCGGTGCTGAAATAAATGTTATTAAGCATTCCGCGCTTTCCTCCCTCGCTCGCATCGACCCGTCGGAAACAGTGGTAATCACGGGGGTCACTAACGGGAAAACTACTACGATCGGTACCGTGAACATAGTCTTGTTTGACCGCGTAGTGCCGTTTAATGTCGTAAGCGATGATTTTCCCCTCGGACCAGACGGCATTTTAGGTTCGGGTTTCTGCGCCGACGCGGAAATATCATTTCCAAAGGGATTAATAAAGTGGTACGGGAAAACAATCCCATTCAAATGTGAGATCGAACGTATCGAAAATAAGCCTCCGCCGGTTCCGTTCGTGACGACATCGAAAATCGCTGAAAAAGAAAACTCTACGCCGAGAAACATTCTAAAGACCGCCGAGAAGGTATATCGATCGTCGAAAAACGCTCCGAAAATCGCCGATAAATACTCCTCAACGCCACAAAATTTTTCAAAACCCTCGGAAAAGGTCTCTCTGCCGCCGCGAATGAACGTCGGGTTAAAAATACGAGTAATCAACTCACAAATTTCAGAGGGGATAATTCCTCGACTCGACATCGCGCCTGGCGTGTTTCTCGGAAAC
Source organism: Xylocopa sonorina (assembly GCF_050948175.1). Classification (NCBI taxonomy): domain Eukaryota; kingdom Metazoa; phylum Arthropoda; class Insecta; order Hymenoptera; family Apidae; genus Xylocopa; species Xylocopa sonorina. Next base: position 66,636 of record NW_027490522.1, on the reverse strand, counting down.
GCGCTGGTAAAGGTTAACGAAGGTGAAGCGATTACGCGAGTAATTAACTCAACCGATAGGACGGTCAAAATCGCTTTACCTGCCGTGAAACTGGAACCAGTGCAGGTCATATCTCCGATACCCGAGGAAGATTGCCCCGCGCTCTTCCCGGTCTTTCATAATCCAAATCCGCCCGTTAATACAAAATCAAATGCAAATCTAGCTCCAAATATCGCCCAATCCGCGCTGTTGGGTTCTTCCCAAAAAGGGAAAATATTAAATTCAAGTTCGCGTTCGACACCGTATCCCGGTTACGAACCTCCCCTTTGCTCTAGAAGCACGAGATCTTTAACATATGCACAAGTAGCAAAATCCGTTATAAAAGCCACACCGATCGAAAATAAACGTCCGTCGCAAAATCCTGTAACCGCGTCGAAACCTCGATTAAACCAATTAATCGAACTATTAAGGCTGAATCACCTCAACGACGAGGAAAGGCAATATGTTATCGGGTTGGTAGAAAAAACGCAAGACCTATTTTACATCGAAGGAGACACGTTAGGATATACAACAGCTACCACTCACAAAATTCCGACGGTCGACGATAGACCGATTAATGTCAAGCAATATAGATTTCCCCCTGCGCACAAAGAGGAGATTCGTGACCAGGTAGGGAAACTCTTGCAAAACGGTGTCATTCGAGATTCAAAGTCACCCTATAACTCGCCGTTGTGGGTTGTTCCAAAAAAAGCAGACTCGCAAGGGAATAAGCGCTGGCGCGTCGTAATAGATTATCGGGCATTGAACGAAAAATCTATCGCCGACGCTTATCCCTTGCCATGCATCACTGAAATACTTGACCAGCTTGGCAGTGCCAAGTATTTCAGCACGTTTGATTTAGCCAGCGGGTTTCATCAAATTCCAATGGAACCCGCTGACGCGCACAAAACGGCATTCTCCACACCGCATGGCCACTTTGAGTTTACGAGGATGCCGTTTGGTTTAAAAAATGCGCCCGCCACATTCCAGCGACTCATGGACAATGTGCTCGCGGGACTCCAAGGTAACGAACTTTTCGTTTACTTAGACGATATCGTAATTTACGCAAGCTCGCTACAAGAACACCAAGTCAAGTTCGATAAACTAACGCGCCGTCTGAGAGAGGCCAACCTGGTCCTCCAGCCGGATAAGTGCGAGTTCTTGAGGCGCGAAGTGAGTTACCTCGGGCACATAATCAGTGAGAGTGGCGTGAAACCGGATCCCGCTAAAGTAAGCGCTGTTCGAGATTTTCCCCGTCCGACCAATTCTAAACAAATAAAACAGTTCTTAGGCCTAGCAGGATACTATAGACGCTTTATTTCTAACTTCTCAAACATTTCGAAACCTTTAACCAACCTATTGAAGAAAGATGTTCAATTTATCTGGCGAAATGAACAAGAAAATGCATTTGTGAAACTACGAGACGCGCTATGCGAGGCGCCCATCTTACAATACCCGAATTTTAAATTACCATTCGTAATTACAACCGACGCATCAGCGGATGCTATAGGCGCTGTCCTGAGTCAAGGACCGATAGGCCGCGATTTACCGATCGCATACACGTCACGACTTCTGAATTCCGCCGAAAAAAATTACTCAACCATCGAAAAGGAATGTTTGGCCATTATTTACGCTGTACACCATTTCAGGCCGTACATTTACGGCAACCAATTTAAATTAGTCACTGACCACCGTCCACTGGTGTGGATGAATTCCGTGAAGGATCCATCCAGCCGTCTTGTGAGGTGGAGGCTCAAATTAGCTGAATACGATTACGAGATGATATATAAAACCGGAAAAACTAATTTAAACGCAGATGCGCTTTCTCGCAATCCAGTCAAAGTTCTTCCTATCACGCTATCATCATCTTCCGACGAAAATATATTTGACCCACTACCGAAACGCTACCAACGGAAAAAACACGTAGTTCCTCCTCCACCACCACCTTCTCCGAGTTCCGACGATAACCGTCCTACACAGGTTCCTACTATACCAAAACCAAGTCCTTCATTACCGGCGCCATTACCGACTTCCAGCTCAAAAACAGAAATGTACACACCAATGCCACACGAACACGTACGTTACGAACCGTTATTTAAATTCACTAGAGACACCATAGCGACTAGACGCGACAACAATGTAATTTTTATCACGCAATCGGGACATCCATACGACGCCGGCGCCAAAGAAATCGAAAAATCCGGAAAATTTTTATTTAACAAAAAGGACATAAATCTCGCGAAAGCCAGGGTAACCAAGATAGACGACCATTATCAAATTCAACTGCCCATAATAGAACACGCAAGTCGATCCATCGATTATCAAATTATTATTGAATCACTACGCTCATTGTTCGACGTAACTACCGAACTCCAACTAAAATCCTTTAGCATAGCACAAACCTCGCTCGATTCACTGCCATGGTCTCAGATTCAGAGAGCGTTACAGGACCTATTTTACGAACAACCGATTCAAATAACAGTATGCCAGGGTTTAATTCATATCCCACCCGAAGAAAAAAGATTAAAAATAATTCAGGATAATCACGACACACCCGTGGGAGGTCATAAAGGTGTAAATAAAACTTACTCGCGGATTAGAGAAAAATACTATTGGTCGAACATGAAATCACAAATCCAAGATTATATCAGCAAGTGCAGGAGCTGTCAGTTAGAAAAACTAGTTCGCGTTAAGACAAAGCAACCCTTGACATTAACAGACACTCCGGGATGTGCTTTCGACAAGATTTCCATGGACGTGATGGGTCCTCTCCCGACTACCCCCGACGGTTACACGAATATCCTAACCATCCAGGATCTTTTGACTAAGTACTCAGTAGCTATACCCTTGAAGCAAACATCAGCGGTCGATATTGCAGACGCACTAATTACTGGATTTATATGCAGATTCGGTTGCCCAAAGGGCATCCTAACAGACCAAGGTTCTAACTTTATTAACAGTTTGATTAAGGCAATCGCGATTAAGTTTAAAATAAAACAATACAAGTCCACCGCCTTCCACCCACAGACCAACGGCTCGGTGGAACGCTCCCATCATGTTCTCGCGGAGTACCTGAAACACTTCATCCACACCAGTAACGATTGGGAAAGATGGCTCCCGTATGCCATGCTTTCCTATAATACCAGCGTCCACGAGGGCACGCTGTATACACCTCACGAATTGGTTTTTGGCCGTATTGCGAGGGTTCCGTCAGACACACCGTTTCAAGATAACACAGAAAATGAAACATATTCAGATTATCTTATTAACCTCAACGATAAAATCACCAAGTCTCAGAAAATCGCAAGGGAAAATCTCGAAAACGCAAAACGCCGCGCAAAATTTTATTATGATAAGAAGGTAAATATTCAGAAATTCGAAGCAGGACAATGGGTTTTCTTGCTAAGAGAACCCAACAAACACAAATTTCAGTCCCAGTACGTGGGACCTTACAGAATCGTCGAAATTCTGAATAATAACAACGCCAAATTAGATATTAAAGGTAGATATAAGATCGTACATACAAATAAGCTAAAACTTTGTAAGAGAATGAGTAACGTGAGAGAGACAAAAACTGATAGTGCTAACGCGAAAAGTGAAAAAACTGAAAAACCGCGTACCAAAAACATTAAACACAGCAGTGACAGTAGTGTGAGAGCGCATAGTGCAAAAAACAGGCCATCGAGGGAAAGCAACTCCAACCAGGGTCATCCTACAGGAACGAAGCGAGCCCGCTGCAACACATCCGACGAGGACAATCTCGAAGTACGGCAACTAACCGGCAAAATCTCGAAAATGCAGTCTTCTCCACAGACGCACCTAGCAGTCAGGAGATCTTGGCAACGCCAAGATTCCTTTTTTAAGGGGGGAGGTGTGACGTCCGGCGTACCGCCTTCCACCCCCCAACGCCTCCCGCAGCACCCGGCAGGTCCATACGCACCGCCAGCCGCACGTAGCCACAAGGGACGAGCGCCCCTGTACACGGGCAACCAGCCCGACCGCCGAGCCAAGGCAGCCATCTACACACCCGGGGATTCGACCACTCGACCGCGCCACGACGCGCGACCTCGACGAAGTTGGAGGGTACGCAACCCCCAGCCGCAGCACGAAGACGCCATCGCACACTGCACAGAGTCAGCAGCTGTAAATCTCCATTATATATACTTCTCTAATGTCTACTCATAAGATATCTTAAGTCCGTAGCTAGTAAGCACACTACACGACCATGTATATACAGAAACAACACACACGAATAATTTTAAGGCAAATCTATGTTGAATACTAATTTCTAAATTACATTATAATCCGCTACGATACGCTCGAACAAGTGTCCGACGCGCCCGGCTCACGCTCAACGCGAGCCGCGCCCCTCCACGACCGGCCGCCCCACTTCGCGGGCCGAGCGGCCGCCCCACTCTGGGGCCCAACGACTTGCGCGCCGCGCGATCCGAGGAGGTCGCGGACACGCAAGTCAGAGATCAGTAATCGTCTGTCGCTCAAGCTGAACGGTCTTCAGCCTCATGCCTTCGGGCCAGTCTCTGCCTCACTTGGAGGTATTACAACTTCTAAATCAAAGTCAATTCTAATTCTAAAGTCTTGTTATTCTATTTCTAATATTAAACTAATTTTAACTTAGCTCGATAGGGACAGTAAGTGTAAGCGTAGGATTATTTAGAATATATCTTTATTTTATCAGAATTAATATCTCTCGTTAATACAATTCCTTGCAACACTCGAGTATAACACGAAGTCTTCCACGAGTTCTCGCGTATTAAACACATTCGAGTTTCACCGTAGTCGAGGCTTGGTAATCGATCGGTTAGAGAGGACCGCCGCTTAGCTGGATCGACCCATTGTCTCACTACGAGCGAATCTACGTCGACCTTCCACTCTTACGGACCGGCAAACTAGAGCGGACCGCCGCTTAGTGGACCCGTATCCGGACTTTGAGGAAGTAGGCTGAATGCGTTGTGCCGACGGTAGGAAAAGAACTCGACGCGCGGGAAGGAAGAATTTCATACGTCGATTGGTGCGAGAATACGCGGGCCTGGAAAGTCAAGTACCGATCTTCAGCTATTCAGCCATCCTCGCCGTGGCTCCTCCGCACACCGGCCGTCCTGCACAGCCGTCTTCACCGCAGAGTACAGAGAAGTCCAACACCACCGAGCAGTCTCGCTGGAAACTCATCCCTTTGACGATTCCGCCTCACAGCCCGTATACTGGGACCATTCCGGAGGGGGATCCACGTTTCCAGCGGTATCTACAAAGGAAAGCCGATTAAAGCAGCCACTCAAGCCATCAAAAGGTAGGTGAACGTCCTTGTTCACCGCGTCCGCGTTTCGTACCAGTGTTTCGCGAGCCATAAAGAACCCGGCGTCCGCCGCAATTCAGCGCGCAGATTTCGGAGACGGCTACGTGTCGATCACGGTCAAATAGGAAATTTTCCCGAACTTGAGACGTGACACATGATAAGATATAATAGTCATTGCGAAGTGTCATGTAAACCACGTATTCACTTCAAAAGAGTGTAAATGCGACAGTTCCTTGCAAGGAAATAGCGTTTGCAGATGTCTACGTATCGTAGCAATAGAGTTCTAATGCTTCTTGAAACGCGATATCGCATTTCACTTCTATGTATCATGATAAGATATAACATTCATTGCGAAGTGTCATGTAAACCTCGTATTTACTTCAAATGAATGTAAATGCGACACTTCCTTTCAAGGAAATAGCGTTTGCAGATGTCTACGTATCGTAGCAATAGAGTTCTAATGCTTCTTGAAATGCGATATCGCATTTCTTTTCTGAGTTTCATTATAAGATATAATAGTCATTGCGAAGTGTCATGTAAACCTCGTATTCACTTCAAAAGAGTTTAAATGCGACACTTCCTTTCAAGGAAATAGCGCTTACAGATGTCTACGTATCGTAGCAATAGAGTTCTAATGCTTCTTGAAACACGATATGTCATCCCTTTTCTGAGCTTCATGATAAGATATAATATTCATTGCGAAGTGTCATGTAAACCTCGTATTCACTTCAAAAGAGTGTAAATGCGACAGTTCCTTGCAAGGAAATAGCGTTTGCAGATGTCTACGTATCGTAGCAATAGAGTTCTAATGCTTCATAAAACGCGATATCGCATCTCTTTTCTGAGTTTCATGATAAGATATAATATTCATTGCGAAGTGTCATGTGAACCTCGTATTCACTTCAAAAGAGTGTAAATGCGACACTTCCTTGCAAAGAAATAGCGTTTGCAGATGTCTACGTATCGTAGCAAGAGAGTTCTAATGCTTCTTAAAACGCGATATCGCATTTCACTTCTATGTTTCATGATAAGATATAACATTCATTGCGAAGTGTCATGTAAACCTCGTATTCACTTCAAAAGAGTGTAAATGCGACAGTTCCTTGCAAGGAAATAGCGTTTGCAGATGTCTACGTATCGTAGCAATAGAGTTCTAATGCTTCATAAAACGCGATATCGAATTTCACATCTATGTTTCATGATAAGATATAACATTCATTGCGACATGTCATGTAAACCTCGTATTTACTTCAAATGAATGTAAATGCGACACTTCCTTTCAAGGAAATAGCGTTTGCAGATGTCTACGTATCGTAGCAATAGAGTTCTAATGCTTCTTGAAACGCGATATCGCATCTCCTTTCTGAGTTTCATGATAAGATATAATATTCATTGCGAAGTGTCATGTAAACCTCGTATTCACTTCAAAAGAGTGTAAATGCGACACTTCCTTTCAAGGAAATAGCGTTTGCAGATGTCTACGTATCGTAGCAATAGAGTTCTAATGCTTCTTGAAACGCGATATCGCATCCCTTTTCTGAGTTTCATGATAAGATATAATAGTCATTGCGAAGTGTCATGTAAACCACGTATTCACTTCAAAAGAGTGTAAATGCGACAGTTCCTTGCAAGGAAATAGCGTTTGCAGATGTCTACGTATCGTAGCAATAGAGTTCTAATGCTTCTTGAAACGCGATATCGCATCTCTTTTCTGAGTTTCATGATAAGATATAATAGTCATTGCGAAGTGTCATGTAAACCTCGTATTCACTTCAAAAGAGTGTAAATGCGACAAATCCTTGCAAGGAAATAGCGTTTGCAGATGTCTACGTATCGTAGCAATAGAGTTCTCATGCTTCTCAAAACGCGATATCGCATTTCACTTCTATGTATCTTGATAAGATATAACATTCATTGCGAAGTGTCATGTAAACCTTGTATTAACTTCAAATGAATGTAAATGCGACACTTCCTTTCAAGGAAATAGCGTTTGCAGATGTCTACGTATCGTAGCAATAGAGTTCTAATGCTTCTTGAAACGCGATATCGCATTTCACTTCTATGTATCATGATAAGATATAACATTCATTGCGAAGTGTCATGTAAACCTCGTATTTACTTCAAATGAATGTAAATGCGACACTTCCTTTCAAGGAAATAGCGTTTGCAGATGTCTACGTATCGTAGCAATAGAGTTCTAATGCTTCTTGAAACGCGATATCGCATCTCTTTTCTGAGTTTCATGATAAGATATAATAGTCATTGCGAAGTGTCATGTAAACCTCGTATTCACTTCAAAAGAGTTTAAATGCGACACTTCCTTGCAAGGAAATAGCGTTTGCAGATGTCTACGTATCGTAGCAATAGAGTTCTAATGCTTCATAAAACGCGATATCGCATCTCTTTTCTGAGTTTCATGATAAGATATAATATTAATTGCGAAGTGTCATGTAAACCTCGTATTCACTTCAAAAGAGTGTAAATGCGACACTTCCTTGCAAAGAAATAGCGTTTGCAGATGTCTACGTATCGTAGCAAGAGAGTTCTAATGCTTCTTAAAACGCGATATCGCATTTCACTTCTATGTTTCATGATAAGATATAACATTCATTGCGAAGTGTCATGTAAACCTCGTATTCACTTCAAAAGAGTGTAAATGCGACAGTTCCTTGCAAGGAAATAGCGTTTGCAGATGTCTACGTATCGTAGCAATAGAGTTCTAATGCTTCTTGAAACGCGATATCGCATCCCTTTTCTGAGTTTCATGATAAGATATAATAGTCATTGCGAAGTGTCATGTAAACCACGTATTCACTTCAAAAGAGTGTAAATGCGACAGTTCCTTGCAGGGAAATAGCGTTTGCAGATGTCTACGTATCGTAGCAATAGAGTTCTAATGTTTCTTGAAACGCGATATCGCATCTCTTTTCTGAGTTTCATGATAAGATATAATAGTCATTGCGAAGTGTCATGTAAACCTCGTATTCACTTCAAAAGAGTGTAAATGCGACAATTCCTTGCAAGGAAATAGCCTTTGCTGATGTCTACGTATCGTAGCAATAGAGTTCTAATGCTTCTCAAAACGCGATAACGCATTTCACTTCTATGTATCATGATAAGATATAACATTCATTGCGAAGTGTCATGTAAACCTCGTATTTACTTCAAATGAATGTAAATGCGACACTTCCTTTCAAGGAAATAGCGTTTGCAGATGTCTACGTATCGTAGCAATAGAGTTCTAATGCTTCTTGAAACGCGATATCGCATCTCTTTTCTGAGTTTCATGATAAGATATAATAGTCATTGCGAAGTGTCATGTAAACCTCGTATTCATTTCAAAAGAGTTTAAATGCGACACTTCCTTACAAGGAAATAGCGTTTGCAGATGTCTACGTATCGTAGCAATAGAGTTCTAATGCTTCTTAAAACGCGACATCGCATCTCATTTCTGAGTTTCATGATAAGATATGTTATTCATTGCGAAGTGCCATGTAATCCTCGTATTCACTTCAAAAGAGTGTAAATGCGACACTTCCTTGCAAGGAAATAGCGTTTGCAGATGTCTACGTATCGTAGCAATAGAGTTGTAATGCTTCTTGAAACGCGATATCGCATCCCTTTTCTGAGTTTCATGATAAGATATAATAGTCATTGCGAAGTGTCATGTGTAACGTCCGGCGTGCCGCCTTCCACCCCCCAGCGCCGCCCACAGCATCCGGCAGCGACGCATCTACCGCCAGCCGCATCCAAATGCGTGGAAAGAGCGCCTTCATACACGGGAAAGCAGACCGAACGCCGAGCTAAGGCAGCCAGATATCCACGAGCACCCAGGAGATCGACCGTACGACCGCGCGACGATGCGCGCTATCGCCAGAGTTGGGAGACATGCAGCCTTCAGCCGCACGAACAGATCACCGAGCATCTCACCGATTCGCCTACGCCATCCTCCCATTATTCTTATTTTGATAATGTGTATTCATAAGAACGTCCTAGAATTAAGTACACGACACAACTAATGTACATACGCAAACAACACACACATAGTTCCTAATATATCTGCGAATTCTCATAGTCATAAGTTTCGATACGCCCAAGCAACCGTCCGACGCGCGCGGCTCACGCTTAACGCGAGCCGCGCCCCACTCCGACCGGCCGCCCCACTTCGCGGGCCGAGCGGCCACCCCACTCCGGGGTCCAGCGACTCGCACGCCACGCGACTCGAGGAGGTCGCGGACACGCGAGCTGAAGATCAGTTCCGATCAGTCCTTCGAACCGAGGAGTTCCAATCTCGCTCTCAATGCCTCAATCGGAGGTGTTTCTAATTCTACTTCAATTCTAGTTCAAGTCAATTCATTCCAATTCTAAACGTTAAGTCTATCTTTAACTTAGCCTTAGGGAAGTCAGTGTAAGCTTAGGTTTATATTAGAATATATTTTATTTTACCTTACATGTACAAGTTTAAATTTGATTATTATCCTCTAATTTCATTATTATCTACGAATTCTTCCACGAGCTATCGCGTGGATATCCATCATTCGAATCCAATCGCTAGTTGACCTTGGTAACCGGCTGGTTAGAGCGGACCGCCGCTTAACTTCGCCGATCCACAGCGGAAACTACGTGCGGATATAGTCGACGTTTCACCCTTCTGGACCGATAGGTTAGAGCGGACCGCCGCTTATCCGATTCGTATCCGGATTGCTGGAACTAGACGCGAATGTGTCTCAATCCGAAACGTAAAGCTCGACGTGCGGGACGGAAGAATTACCTACGCCGACTTATGCGCGATTACTTGGGCATCGAAGCCCTTTCGTCTCTTCGTTCGAACACCACCGTTCCAGTGGCTCTTCAACAACCTGCTCCGTCGCCTTCTTCCGGCCAAGGCAAGCCGATCAGCACAGGAAACCCGCTACGTTGGAGACTCATCCCTCTTACGATCCAGCCTCGCAGCCCTTACGCAGGGACGATTCCGGAAAGCGATCCTCGACAGCAACAGTATCTCAGGAAGGGATACTAAATTAACAACGATTCAAGACAGCAAGGGTAGGATCTTTCCTATTTACCGCGATCGCGTTTTGAAAGTGTTCGTTGTCCCACGAAAGGAACCCGGAACCCGTCGCAATTAAGCGTGCCGAGTCCGTTTTCTGGCTGCGTGTCATCCGCGAATAAAACGGAAATTTTCCACCCTCGCGACGTGACACGAAATTTGGTGACAGCGGTGGGATAGATTCGCGTTAATTCTAGAAATTCGGCTACGAAGAAACGCGACCAGCCATGGCGACACGAACGCCTACCAAAACGCGTCATCAACCGATCCGAGCCGCCGCCGCAGGTACCGACGCGGACCGCGATAAGAGAGCCGTTAGGAATATCGATTACCAGGACGCTCTTGCCGATCCAGTTCCGCGAACCGCTGAAACCGTAGATATTAGTAGACCGGCCGACAATACCGTTCAATTAATGCAGCAGATAGAGGAAATGCGCCGCGAATTAGAATCACTTCGACGATCACAAGACGCTACTAGATCCGATACCGTTCCTTTAGATTTCGCACAACGAAACGTATCGCCGCTACAAAATTCGAACACGGAAATCGCAAACTCGCAGCATGACGAGTTATCATTGAAACAAGCATTGGAGGCAGTACCGCATTACGATGGGCAGAACATGCCCGTATTGCAATTCACTCGTGCATGTAAGCGTGCTTACGAATTGATCCCAAACGGTTGTGAACGCACTTTCACGCGATTAATCAAGAGCAAATTGAAGGGCCGCGCGTACTTAGCCTTAGAAGACGAACCGTGTCAATCTATATTAGAATTGACGGATATATTACGAAGCTCTTTCGGTGCAATTAGATCCGCGGACCATTATCGCGGGGAGCTCACTAATATCTACATGAAGTCGGGAGAACACATCCTCGACTACATCAGCCGTGTAAAGGATTTACGAACAGCGATCATAGATTGCGAAAGATTAACGCCTTACGCTTCCGAACGCGGGACGTCTAACGTAGATGAATTAACATTACGTTGTTTCACGGACGGGCTTATCCCGGAAATACGCGTCCAAATTCCCGTTCACACGATTCATTCGCATCAAGAGGCATTCGCACGCGCTAGGGACCTATACAAGAGATACGAGTTAGATCGCGAACGTTTAGTAAATTCTCGACCTACAACTGAAATTCGTGCAAGGCGAAACGAAATAGTTTGCTCGAATTGCCATAACACAAGCCATTACGCGAGGGATTGCCGCAGGTCAATTCCGCCACGACAAGCGCCTAATTTGCACCGTCCCGTTATTTCACGCGACACTCCGGCTCCCAGGGCCGCATACGATCAACCGCGCCCGACCACACCCCGTGAAAAATATTGTCGGTATTGCAAAACGCCGGGTCACGAAATCGAGGAATGCCGAAAACGGCAATACTACAATAATATTCGGGCATCGGGAAACGGGAGTGGCCTCCTTCCGCGCCGCGAGACAGGACGCGAGGCCAACCAGCAAATTCGATCTCTCGCACTGAACGACCAAACCGCGGAAATCGACGATACGATGCCGCAGTAAACTTAACCGGCAAAACCAACACGCCTAGTGTCGTATTAGAATCGGTCGCGTTAATTCAACCTACCGAGTTTATGATAGACACGGGCGCCGAAATAAATATAATTAAACGCTCCGCGTTATCTTCCGTCGCACGAATCGACACCGCCGAAACAGTCGTTATAACGGGTGTAACCAATGGGAAAACGTCGACCGTCGGTACCGTGAATATAGTTTTATTCGATCGCGTGGTACCATTCAACGTGGTAAACGATAATTTTCCCCTCGGTCCGGATGGGATTCTAGGATCCGGATTTTGCGCGGATGCCGAAATATCGTTCCCGAAATGCCAGATCAAGTGGCACGGGAAAACAATTCCATTTCGTCGCGAAATTTCAAATATCGAAACCGATCAAGTTATTCCGCCTAAAGGCAATCCTTCTATAACATTCGACAAGGTCAATCCGACGACGAGCAAGCCGCAGAAACAAAAGCCGAAGACCTCGGGAAAGGTCGATATACCTGTGAACGATTTTCTAAAGACCGATGAAAGGGTCTCTATTCCGCCGCGCATGAACATCGGGGTTAAAGTCAGAATAATTAATTCTGGAATATCCCAGGGAATAATCCCCAGATTAGACATCGCGCCCGGAATATTTTTCGGCAATGCACTGGTTAGAGTTAACGAAGGGATAGCGATTACTCGAGTAATCAACTCGACCGACAAGACGGTCGAAATAGCTCTGCCACAAGTGAAGCTCGAACCAGTAGCGAAAAATTCATTCAAATCCGTAGAAGACAGCCCCGCGCTCTTCACAGTTTTTACTAAATCCGACGAATCCAGTTCAAATCCAAAATCACGGTCAGAATCCGTAAACGTTTCCGCCGCTCCGACCGGCATATCCAAAGATGGGAAATCAATTAATTCAGTTTCGCGTTCAAATGCAAATTCTATGTACGAAACTCCTTTTAGTGTCAGGACGAAACCGACATACGCTCAGGTAGCCAGTTCAGTTGTAAAACCCAGGTCAACACAACCCTCCGTAAATGCGCCGAAATCTCGCCTCGAAAAAGTAATAGAAATGTTACGATTAAATCACCTCAACCAAGAAGAAAAGCAGCACGTTTTAAAATTGGTAGATAAAACTCAAGATTTATTTTATGTAGAAGGCGATACTCTAGGTCATACAAGCGCGGCTACACACAAGATCCCTACGGTCGACGACAGACCTATTAATGTAAAACAATATAGATTCCCTCCCATACACAAAGAGGAGATTCGGGACCAAATCGAAAAACTTTTACAAAACGGCATTATCCGCGATTCTAAATCGCCCTACAACTCACCGTTATGGGTTGTTCCGAAGAAAGCTGATTCGCAAGGGAACAAGCGTTGGCGAGTGGTTATTGATTATAGAGCCTTGAACGAGAAATCAATCGCCGACGCTTATCCTTTGCCATGCATCACGGAAATCCTGGATCAGTTAGGCAGCGCTAAATATTTTAGCACATTTGACTTAGCCAGCGGTTTCCATCAGATTCCGATGGAACCCGCTGATGCACATAAAACAGCTTTTTCCACGCCGAATGGACATTATGAATTTACCCGAATGCCTTTTGGTTTAAAAAACGCGCCCGCAACGTTTCAGCGACTGATGGATAGTGTGCTCGCGGGGCTTCAAGGTAACGAGCTCTTCGTATATCTTGATGATATAGTTTTATACGCTAGCTCTCTTCAAGAGCACGCCATAAAATATGAGAAATTAACGCGCAGACTGAGAGAGGCTAATTTGGTACTCCAGCCTGACAAATGTGAATTTTTAAGACGCGAAGTAAGCTACCTCGGGCACATTATCAGCGAAAGCGGGGTGAAACCCGATCCGTCGAAAGTCAGAGCCGTTCGAGAATTTCCTCGCCCGACAAATTGTAAACAGATCAAGCAGTTCCTGGGACTCGCAGGTTATTACAGACGGTTTATCTCAAATTTCTCCAACGTCGCTAAGCCATTAACAAACCTCTTGAAAAAGGACACTCCGTTCGTGTGGCGTAATGAGCAACAGAACGCCTTTGTGAAGCTACGAGACGCCTTATGTGAAGCACCGATACTCCAGTATCCTAACTTTAAGCTGCCTTTTATAATAACTACAGACGCATCAGCGGATGCCATAGGTGCGGTGCTCAGTCAGGGCCCGATAGGCCGCGACTTACCAATTGCTTACACATCAAGACTCTTGAATTCTGCAGAACGAAACTATTCGACTATCGAGAAAGAATGTCTAGCTATCGTGTACGCGGTGCATCACTTTAGGCCTTATATATATGGTAATCAGTTCAAGTTAGTCACAGACCACCGTCCACTGGTGTGGATGAATTCCGTTAAAGATCCATCCAGCCGTCTTGTGCGGTGGAGGCTGAAGCTCGCGGAATACAATTACGAAATGATTTATAAAACGGGAAAAACCAATCTTAATGCAGATGCCCTATCACGGAATCCAGTCAAAGTTCTTCCAATCACACAGTCGTCCTCATCCGATGAAAATATTTTTGAACCGTATCCTAAATCCCGTCAACAAAAGAAATCCGTTGTTCCACCTCCACCTCCGCCTTCACCTAGCTCAGACGACCATGGCGCACCAGAAACGTTACCACGCGAAACATTAAAATTACCGACATTACCGACGTTACCGACACCACGTACAGCGACCGATAAAGAAGAAATTTATACACCATTACCAAACGAACATGTCAGGTTAGAGCCATTATTTAAGTTCACAAGGGACACGATAGCAACCAGACGAGATAACAACGTTATTTTCATTACAAAATCAGGTCATTCCTATGACGCAGGCGCGAAGGAAATGGAAAAAGCCGGAAAATTTTTCTTCAGTAAAAATGACGTAGTTCTCACTAAAGCCAGAGTCATTAAAATCGACGATTTCTATCAAGTTCAACTTCCAATAATTGAACATGAAAGCCGCGCTATTGACTATCAAATCGTAATAGAATCTTTACGATCATTATTCGACGTAGTCAGTGAACTGCAGTTGCAAACAATTAGTATCGCACAGACAGCCTTAGATTCAATTCCATGGTCACAAATACAAAAAGCTTTACAAGATTTATTTTATGAAATGCCAATTCAAATTACTGTCTGTCAAG
The DNA here is from genome assembly GCF_050948175.1 of Xylocopa sonorina. Classification (NCBI taxonomy): domain Eukaryota; kingdom Metazoa; phylum Arthropoda; class Insecta; order Hymenoptera; family Apidae; genus Xylocopa; species Xylocopa sonorina. The sequence continues at coordinate 51,599 of NW_027490522.1, read as the reverse complement.
GACTTATTCACATTCCACCGGTAGAACATAGAACAAAAATAATTCAAGAAAATCACGATACACCAATAGGAGGCCACAAGGGAGTAAACAAGACATACTCTCGCATTCGGGAAAAATACTTCTGGCCTAACATGAAAACCGAAATCCAAAATTATATAAGCAAATGTAGGAGTTGCCAACGCGAAAAATTAGTTAGAGTAAAAACACGACAACCATTGACTTTAACAGACACACCAGGATGCGCTTTTGATAAGATCTCAATGGACGTCATGGGCCCCCTTCCAATAACCCCGGATGAATATACACATATCCTCACTATCCAGGACCTTCTAACTAAATATTCCGTCGCTATTCCTCTCAAACAAACTACAGCCGTCGATATAGCAGATGCACTCATCACAGAATTTATTTGTAAATTTGGATGTCCGAAAGGCATCTTGACCGACCAGGGGTCGAATTTCATCAATAGTCTTATTAAAGCCATAGCCGTTAAATTCAGAATAAAACAATACAAATCCACAGCCTTCCACCCACAAACGAATGGTTCGGTGGAGAGATCACACCATGTTCTTGCTGAGTATTTAAAACATTACATCGACACCAGTGGCGATTGGAAAAGATGGCTTCCTTATGCCATGTTTTCTTACAACACCAGTGTACACGAAGGCACCCTTTACACACCGCACGAACTCGTCTTCGGTCGAATAGCTAGGACACCATCCGAAACACCGTTCCAAGACAGTACCGAAAACGAAACATATTCCGACTACTTAATCATGTTAAACGAGAAAATCACCAGATCCCAGCGAATTGCGCGAGAAAACCTCGACAATGCGAAACGTCGAGCAAAATATTATTACGATAAAAAGACCAATACTCAAAAATTCGAAGCTGGGCAATGGGTCTTCCTACTTAGGGAACCCAACAGACATAAGTTTGAGTCCCAATACGTAGGCCCATACAGGATCGTCGAAATTTTGAGTAATAATAATGTCAAGTTAGCAATTAAGGATCGTTATAAAATAGTTCATAGTAATAAGTTAAAGTTATGTAAAAGGATGAGTGGAGTGAGAGAAACAAAGACTGAATGCAAAATAGTGCAAAGTGAGACAACTTCCACAAACTCAAGTGAAAACAGTGAAAGTTTAAGTGCCGGTGAATCTAGTGGCATCAAACATCATTTGGAAGGTTACTCCGCAGAGGTGAAGCGAGCCCGCCATAGTTCATCCGGCCGGCACTCCTATGTACATCGGCAGCCAACCGGCAGGACGACGAATCTGCAACCCTCAAACAATCCGCACGTACCAGACAGGAGATCTTGGCATTGCCAAGATTCCTTTTGTATGGGGGGAGGTGTAACGTCCGGCGTGCCGCCTTCCACCCCCCAGCGCCGCCCACAGCATCCGGCAGCGACGCATCTACCGCCAGCCGCATCCAAATGCGTGGAAAGAGCGCCTTCATACACGGGAAAGCAGACCGAACGCCGAGCTAAGGCAGCCAGATATCCACGAGCACCCAGGAGATCGACCGTACGACCGCGCGACGATGCGCGCTATCGCCAGAGTTGGGAGACATGCAGCCTTCAGCCGCACGAACAGATCACCGAGCATCTCACCGATTCGCCTACGCCATCCTCCCATTATTCTTATTTTGATAATGTGTATTCATAAGAACGTCCTAGAATTAAGTACACGACACAACTAATGTACATACGCAAACAACACACACATAGTTCCTAATATATCTGCGAATTCTCATAGTCATAAGTTTCGATACGCCCAAGCAACCGTCCGACGCGCGCGGCTCACGCTTAACGCGAGCCGCGCCCCACTCCGACCGGCCGCCCCACTTCGCGGGCCGAGCGGCCACCCCACTCCGGGGTCCAGCGACTCGCACGCCACGCGACTCGAGGAGGTCGCGGACACGCGAGCTGAAGATCAGTTCCGATCAGTCCTTCGAACCGAGGAGTTCCAATCTCGCTCTCAATGCCTCAATCGGAGGTGTTTCTAATTCTACTTCAATTCTAGTTCAAGTCAATTCATTCCAATTCTAAACGTTAAGTCTATCTTTAACTTAGCCTTAGGGAAGTCAGTGTAAGCTTAGGTTTATATTAGAATATATTTTATTTTACCTTACATGTACAAGTTTAAATTTGATTATTATCCTCTAATTTCATTATTATCTACGAATTCTTCCACGAGCTATCGCGTGGATATCCATCATTCGAATCCAATCGCTAGTTGACCTTGGTAACCGGCTGGTTAGAGCGGACCGCCGCTTAACTTCGCCGATCCACAGCGGAAACTACGTGCGGATATAGTCGACGTTTCACCCTTCTGGACCGATAGGTTAGAGCGGACCGCCGCTTATCCGATTCGTATCCGGATTGCTGGAACTAGACGCGAATGTGTCTCAATCCGAAACGTAAAGCTCGACGTGCGGGACGGAAGAATTACCTACGCCGACTTATGCGCGATTACTTGGGCATCGAAGCCCTTTCGTCTCTTCGTTCGAACACCACCGTTCCAGTGGCTCTTCAACAACCTGCTCCGTCGCCTTCTTCCGGCCAAGGCAAGCCGATCAGCACAGGAAACCCGCTACGTTGGAGACTCATCCCTCTTACGATCCAGCCTCGCAGCCCTTACGCAGGGACGATTCCGGAAAGCGATCCTCGACAGCAACAGTATCTCAGGAAGGGATACTAAATTAACAACGATTCAAGACAGCAAGGGTAGGATCTTTCCTATTTACCGCGATCGCGTTTTGAAAGTGTTCGTTGTCCCACGAAAGGAACCCGGAACCCGTCGCAATTAAGCGTGCCGAGTCCGTTTTCTGGCTGCGTGTCATCCGCGAATAAAACGGAAATTTTCCACCCTCGCGACGTGACACATGTAAACCACGTATTCACTTCAAAAGAGTGTAAATGCGACAGTTCCTTGCAAGGAAATAGCGTTTGCAGATGTCTACGTATCATAGCAATAGAGGTCTAATGTTTCTTGAAACGCGATATCGCATCTCTTTTCTGAGTTTCATGATAAGATGTAATAGTCATTGCGAAGTGTCATGTAAACCTCGTATTCACTTCAAAAGAGTGTAAATGCGACAATTCCTTGCAAGGAAATAGCGTTCGCAGATGTCTACGTATCGTAGCAATAGAGTTCTAATGCTTCTTGAAACGCGATATCGCATCCCTTTTCTGAGTTTCATGATAAGACATAATAGTCATTGCGAAGTGTCATGTAAACCACGTATTCACTTCAAAAGAGTGTAAATGCGACAGTTCCTTGCAAGGAAATAGCGTTTGCAGATGTCTACGTATCGTAGCAATAGAGTTCTAATGCTTCTTGAAACGCGATATCGCATTTCACTTCTATGTATCATGATAAGATATAACATTCATTGCGAAGTGTCATGTAAACCTCGTATTTACTTCAAGTGAATGTAAATGCGACACTTCCTTTCAAGGAAATAGCGTTTGCAGATGTCTACGTATCGTAGCAATAGAGTTCTAATGCTTCCTGAAACGCGATATCGCATCTCTTTTCTGAGTTTCATGATAAGATATAATATTCATTGCGAAGTGTCATGTAAACCTCGTATTCACTTCAAAAGAGTGTAAATGCGACACTTCCTTGCAAGGAAATAGCGTTTGCAGATGTCTACGTATCGTAGCAATAGAGTTCTCATGCTTCTCAAAACGCGATATCGCATTTCACTTCTATGTATCTTGATGAGATATAACATTCATTGCGAAGTGTCATGTAAACCTCGTATTAACTTCAAATGAATGTAAATGCGACACTTCCTTTCAAGGAAATAGCGTTTGCAGATGTCTACGTATCGTAGCAATAGAGTTCTAATGCTTCTTGAAATGCGATATCGCATCTCTTTTCTGAGTTTCATGATAAGATATAATAGTCATTGCGAAGTGTCATGTAAACCTCGTATTCACTTCAAAAGAGTTTAAATGCGACACTTCCTTTCAAGGAAATAGCGTTTGCAGATGTCTACGTATCGTAGCAATAGAGTTCTAATGCTTCTTGAAACGCGATATCGCATCTCCTTTCTGAGTTTCATGATAAGATATAACATTCATTGCGAAGTGTCATGTAAACCTCGTATTCACTTCAAAAGATTGCAAATGCGACACTTCCTTTCAAGGAAATAGCGTTTGCAGATGTCTACGTATCGTAGCAATAGAGTTCTAATGCTTCTTGAAACGCGATATCGAATTTCACATCTATGTTTCATGATAAGATATAACATTCATTGCGAAGTGTCACGTAAACCTCGTATTTACTTCAAATGAATGTAAATGCGACACTTCCTTTCAAGGAAATAGCGTTTGCAGATGTCTACGTATCGTAGCAATAGAGTTCTAATGCTTCTTGAAACGCGATATCGCATCTAATTTCTATGTTTCATAATAAGATATAACATTCGTTGCGAAGTTTCATGTAAATCTCGTATTTACTTCGAATGAATGTAAATGCGACACTTCCTTTCAAGGAAATAGCGTTTGCAGATGTCTTCGTATCGTAGCAATAGAGTTCTAATGCTTCTTAAAACGCGATATCGCATTTCACTTCTGTGTTTCATGATAAGATATAACATTCATTGCGAAGTGTCATGTAAACCACGTATTCACTTCAAAAGAGTGTAAATGCGACAGTTCCTTGCAAAGAAATAGCGTTTGCAGATGTCTACGTATCGTAGCAATAGAGTTCTAATGCTTCATAAAACACGATATCGAATTTCAAATCTATGTTTCATGATAAGATATAACATTCATTGCGAAGTGTCATGTAAACCTCGTATTTACTTCAAATGAATGTAAATGCGACACTTCCTTTCAAGGAAATAGCGTTTGCAGATGTCTACGTATCGTAGCAATAGAGTTCTAATGCTTCATAAAACGCGATATCGCATTTCACATCTATGTTTCACGATAAGATATAACATTCATTGCGTAGCGTCATGTAAACCTCGTATCTACTTCAAATGAATGTAAATGCGACAGTTCCTTGCAAGGAAATAGCGTTTGCAGATGTCTACGTATCGTAGCAATAGAGTTCTAATGGTTCATAAAACGCGATATCGTATTTCACATCTATGTTTCACGATAAGATATAACATTCATTGCGAAGTGTCATGTAAACCTCGTATTTACTTCAAATGAATGTAAATGCGACACTTCCTTTCAAGGAAATAGCGTTTGCAGATGTCTACGTATCGTAGCAATAGAGTTCTAATGCTTCTTGAAACGCGATATTGTGACGTCCGGCGTACCGCCTTCCACCCCCCAACGCCTCCCGCAGCACCCGGCAGGTCCATACGCACCGCCAGCCGCACGTAGCCACAAGGGACGAGCGCCCCTGTACACGGGCAACCAGCCCGACCGCCGAGCCAAGGCAGCCATCTACACACCCGGGGATTCGACCACTCGACCGCGCCACGACGCGCGACCTCGACGAAGTTGGAGGGTACGCAACCCCCAGCCGCAGCACGAAGACGCCATCGCACACTGCACAGAGTCAGCAGCTGTAAATCTCCATTATATATACTTCTCTAATGTCTACTCATAAGATATCTTAAGTCCGTAGCTAGTAAGCACACTACACGACCATGTATATACAGAAACAACACACACGAATAATTTTAAGGCAAATCTATGTTGAATACTAATTTCTAAATTACATTATAATCCGCTACGATACGCTCGAACAAGTGTCCGACGCGCCCGGCTCACGCTCAACGCGAGCCGCGCCCCTCCACGACCGGCCGCCCCACTTCGCGGGCCGAGCGGCCGCCCCACTCTGGGGCCCAACGACTTGCGCGCCGCGCGATCCGAGGAGGTCGCGGACACGCAAGTCAGAGATCAGTAATCGTCTGTCGCTCAAGCTGAACGGTCTTCAGCCTCATGCCTTCGGGCCAGTCTCTGCCTCACTTGGAGGTATTACAACTTCTAAATCAAAGTCAATTCTAATTCTAAAGTCTTGTTATTCTATTTCTAATATTAAACTAATTTTAACTTAGCTCGATAGGGACAGTAAGTGTAAGCGTAGGATTATTTAGAATATATCTTTATTTTATCAGAATTAATATCTCTCGTTAATACAATTCCTTGCAACACTCGAGTATAACACGAAGTCTTCCACGAGTTCTCGCGTATTAAACACATTCGAGTTTCACCGTAGTCGAGGCTTGGTAATCGATCGGTTAGAGAGGACCGCCGCTTAGCTGGATCGACCCATTGTCTCACTACGAGCGAATCTACGTCGACCTTCCACTCTTACGGACCGGCAAACTAGAGCGGACCGCCGCTTAGTGGACCCGTATCCGGACTTTGAGGAAGTAGGCTGAATGCGTTGTGCCGACGGTAGGAAAAGAACTCGACGCGCGGGAAGGAAGAATTTCATACGTCGATTGGTGCGAGAATACGCGGGCCTGGAAAGTCAAGTACCGATCTTCAGCTATTCAGCCATCCTCGCCGTGGCTCCTCCGCACACCGGCCGTCCTGCACAGCCGTCTTCACCGCAGAGTACAGAGAAGTCCAACACCACCGAGCAGTCTCGCTGGAAACTCATCCCTTTGACGATTCCGCCTCACAGCCCGTATACTGGGACCATTCCGGAGGGGGATCCACGTTTCCAGCGGTATCTACAAAGGAAAGCCGATTAAAGCAGCCACTCAAGCCATCAAAAGGTAGGTGAACGTCCTTGTTCACCGCGTCCGCGTTTCGTACCAGTGTTTCGCGAGCCATAAAGAACCCGGCGTCCGCCGCAATTCAGCGCGCAGATTTCGGAGACGGCTACGTGTCGATCACGGTCAAATAGGAAATTTTCCCGAACTTGAGACGTGACACGTATTTTTGGTGACAGCGGTGGGATATCTCGTGTTTCATTCCGGAAATTCAGCCGCGTAAGGAATACGATAAACCATGGCTACGCGAACGCCAACAAAAACGCGACACCAACCACCTCGAGCCGTCGCCGCCGGCGTAGATGCCGACCGCGATAAACGCGTAACTCGAGCAATTGATTTCCAAGACGCGCTCGCCGATCCGTTACCACGTACATCCGATACCGCGACCGTTAATAAGACGCCCGACAATACAATCTCGCTTATGCAACAGATCGAGCAAATGCGTCGTGAACTAGAGGCTCTTCGCCGTTCTCAGGACGTATCGCGTACCGATACTCTTCCTCTGTTACAAACAACATCGCCTAATTCACAAATAGAAACTCCGAGTTCGCACCACGATGAACTTTCCTTAAAGCAAGCTCTAGAAGCGGTACCGAATTATGACGGGCAAAATATGCCTGTCCTCCAATTTACCCGGGCGTGTAAACGGGCATACGACCTAATCCCAAACGGTTGCGAAAGGGCATTCACGCGTTTACTGAAATCTAAATTAAAAGGTCGCGCATACCTGGCACTCGAGGACGAGCCGTGCCATACTATTTTGGAATTTACCGATATACTTAGGAATTCGTTTGGCGCTATCCGCTCCGCTGACCACTACCGCGGAGAACTTACAAACATTTTTATGAAGCCGGGAGAACACATCTTAGAGTACATTAGCCGCGTGAAAGATTTGCGTACCGCCATCATAGACTGCGAGCGACTAACGCCGTACGCGTCTCACGGCAGCTTCTCGAACGTCGACGAACTAACACTCAGATGCTTTATCGACGGTCTTATACCCGAAATTCGCATCCAGATGCCAATAAATTCTTTTGAGTCACATAGGGACGCGTTTGCACGCGCTCGCGAATTGCATAAGAGACACGAGCTGGATTGCGATAGGTTACGCAATCCTCGCCCGCGCGCAGATCCTCGGGAAAGACGTCCCGAAATAATATGTTCTATTTGCAACAATTCCGGCCACTATGCGAGGGATTGCCGATCCAGGCCGCTTCCGCAACAAGAACCGCCGACCGATCAACGCGAATATTACCCGCGTACCGTTAATACCCATAGCAGGTATACCTCGACCCCGAGACCCGTTATCGAACAACCACGACCGCCTGCAGTGCGGGAGAAATACTGTAGGTACTGCAAGACTCCCGGCCACGAGATTGACGAATGCCGGAAACGTCAATATTATAATAATACTCGATATTCGGGAAACGAGAGTGGCCTCCCGCCGCGCCGCGAGACAGGACGCGAGGCCCATCCGAACATCCGCTCTCTCGCGACGAACGATATCCCCGCGGAAATCGTGGAGCCGGTGCCGCAATAAATTTAACAGGGAAAACAAACACGCCGAGTGTCGTACTAACTTCGAGTGCGCTAATTGAGCCCACCGAATTTATGATCGACACCGGTGCTGAAATAAATGTTATTAAGCATTCCGCGCTTTCCTCCCTCGCTCGCATCGACCCGTCGGAAACAGTGGTAATCACGGGGGTCACTAACGGGAAAACTACTACGATCGGTACCGTGAACATAGTCTTGTTTGACCGCGTAGTGCCGTTTAATGTCGTAAGCGATGATTTTCCCCTCGGACCAGACGGCATTTTAGGTTCGGGTTTCTGCGCCGACGCGGAAATATCATTTCCAAAGGGATTAATAAAGTGGTACGGGAAAACAATCCCATTCAAATGTGAGATCGAACGTATCGAAAATAAGCCTCCGCCGGTTCCGTTCGTGACGACATCGAAAATCGCTGAAAAAGAAAACTCTACGCCGAGAAACATTCTAAAGACCGCCGAGAAGGTATATCGATCGTCGAAAAACGCTCCGAAAATCGCCGATAAATACTCCTCAACGCCACAAAATTTTTCAAAACCCTCGGAAAAGGTCTCTCTGCCGCCGCGAATGAACGTCGGGTTAAAAATACGAGTAATCAACTCACAAATTTCAGAGGGGATAATTCCTCGACTCGACATCGCGCCTGGCGTGTTTCTCGGAAACGCGCTGGTAAAGGTTAACGAAGGTGAAGCGATTACGCGAGTAATTAACTCAACCGATAGGACGGTCAAAATCGCTTTACCTGCCGTGAAACTGGAACCAGTGCAGGTCATATCTCCGATACCCGAGGAAGATTGCCCCGCGCTCTTCCCGGTCTTTCATAATCCAAATCCGCCCGTTAATACAAAATCAAATGCAAATCTAGCTCCAAATATCGCCCAATCCGCGCTGTTGGGTTCTTCCCAAAAAGGGAAAATATTAAATTCAAGTTCGCGTTCGACACCGTATCCCGGTTACGAACCTCCCCTTTGCTCTAGAAGCACGAGATCTTTAACATATGCACAAGTAGCAAAATCCGTTATAAAAGCCACACCGATCGAAAATAAACGTCCGTCGCAAAATCCTGTAACCGCGTCGAAACCTCGATTAAACCAATTAATCGAACTATTAAGGCTGAATCACCTCAACGACGAGGAAAGGCAATATGTTATCGGGTTGGTAGAAAAAACGCAAGACCTATTTTACATCGAAGGAGACACGTTAGGATATACAACAGCTACCACTCACAAAATTCCGACGGTCGACGATAGACCGATTAATGTCAAGCAATATAGATTTCCCCCTGCGCACAAAGAGGAGATTCGTGACCAGGTAGGGAAACTCTTGCAAAACGGTGTCATTCGAGATTCAAAGTCACCCTATAACTCGCCGTTGTGGGTTGTTCCAAAAAAAGCAGACTCGCAAGGGAATAAGCGCTGGCGCGTCGTAATAGATTATCGGGCATTGAACGAAAAATCTATCGCCGACGCTTATCCCTTGCCATGCATCACTGAAATACTTGACCAGCTTGGCAGTGCCAAGTATTTCAGCACGTTTGATTTAGCCAGCGGGTTTCATCAAATTCCAATGGAACCCGCTGACGCGCACAAAACGGCATTCTCCACACCGCATGGCCACTTTGAGTTTACGAGGATGCCGTTTGGTTTAAAAAATGCGCCCGCCACATTCCAGCGACTCATGGACAATGTGCTCGCGGGACTCCAAGGTAACGAACTTTTCGTTTACTTAGACGATATCGTAATTTACGCAAGCTCGCTACAAGAACACCAAGTCAAGTTCGATAAACTAACGCGCCGTCTGAGAGAGGCCAACCTGGTCCTCCAGCCGGATAAGTGCGAGTTCTTGAGGCGCGAAGTGAGTTACCTCGGGCACATAATCAGTGAGAGTGGCGTGAAACCGGATCCCGCTAAAGTAAGCGCTGTTCGAGATTTTCCCCGTCCGACCAATTCTAAACAAATAAAACAGTTCTTAGGCCTAGCAGGATACTATAGACGCTTTATTTCTAACTTCTCAAACATTTCGAAACCTTTAACCAACCTATTGAAGAAAGATGTTCAATTTATCTGGCGAAATGAACAAGAAAATGCATTTGTGAAACTACGAGACGCGCTATGCGAGGCGCCCATCTTACAATACCCGAATTTTAAATTACCATTCGTAATTACAACCGACGCATCAGCGGATGCTATAGGCGCTGTCCTGAGTCAAGGACCGATAGGCCGCGATTTACCGATCGCATACACGTCACGACTTCTGAATTCCGCCGAAAAAAATTACTCAACCATCGAAAAGGAATGTTTGGCCATTATTTACGCTGTACACCATTTCAGGCCGTACATTTACGGCAACCAATTTAAATTAGTCACTGACCACCGTCCACTGGTGTGGATGAATTCCGTGAAGGATCCATCCAGCCGTCTTGTGAGGTGGAGGCTCAAATTAGCTGAATACGATTACGAGATGATATATAAAACCGGAAAAACTAATTTAAACGCAGATGCGCTTTCTCGCAATCCAGTCAAAGTTCTTCCTATCACGCTATCATCATCTTCCGACGAAAATATATTTGACCCACTACCGAAACGCTACCAACGGAAAAAACACGTAGTTCCTCCTCCACCACCACCTTCTCCGAGTTCCGACGATAACCGTCCTACACAGGTTCCTACTATACCAAAACCAAGTCCTTCATTACCGGCGCCATTACCGACTTCCAGCTCAAAAACAGAAATGTACACACCAATGCCACACGAACACGTACGTTACGAACCGTTATTTAAATTCACTAGAGACACCATAGCGACTAGACGCGACAACAATGTAATTTTTATCACGCAATCGGGACATCCATACGACGCCGGCGCCAAAGAAATCGAAAAATCCGGAAAATTTTTATTTAACAAAAAGGACATAAATCTCGCGAAAGCCAGGGTAACCAAGATAGACGACCATTATCAAATTCAACTGCCCATAATAGAACACGCAAGTCGATCCATCGATTATCAAATTATTATTGAATCACTACGCTCATTGTTCGACGTAACTACCGAACTCCAACTAAAATCCTTTAGCATAGCACAAACCTCGCTCGATTCACTGCCATGGTCTCAGATTCAGAGAGCGTTACAGGACCTATTTTACGAACAACCGATTCAAATAACAGTATGCCAGGGTTTAATTCATATCCCACCCGAAGAAAAAAGATTAAAAATAATTCAGGATAATCACGACACACCCGTGGGAGGTCATAAAGGTGTAAATAAAACTTACTCGCGGATTAGAGAAAAATACTATTGGTCGAACATGAAATCACAAATCCAAGATTATATCAGCAAGTGCAGGAGCTGTCAGTTAGAAAAACTAGTTCGCGTTAAGACAAAGCAACCCTTGACATTAACAGACACTCCGGGATGTGCTTTCGACAAGATTTCCATGGACGTGATGGGTCCTCTCCCGACTACCCCCGACGGTTACACGAATATCCTAACCATCCAGGATCTTTTGACTAAGTACTCAGTAGCTATACCCTTGAAGCAAACATCAGCGGTCGATATTGCAGACGCACTAATTACTGGATTTATATGCAGATTCGGTTGCCCAAAGGGCATCCTAACAGACCAAGGTTCTAACTTTATTAACAGTTTGATTAAGGCAATCGCGATTAAGTTTAAAATAAAACAATACAAGTCCACCGCCTTCCACCCACAGACCAACGGCTCGGTGGAACGCTCCCATCATGTTCTCGCGGAGTACCTGAAACACTTCATCCACACCAGTAACGATTGGGAAAGATGGCTCCCGTATGCCATGCTTTCCTATAATACCAGCGTCCACGAGGGCACGCTGTATACACCTCACGAATTGGTTTTTGGCCGTATTGCGAGGGTTCCGTCAGACACACCGTTTCAAGATAACACAGAAAATGAAACATATTCAGATTATCTTATTAACCTCAACGATAAAATCACCAAGTCTCAGAAAATCGCAAGGGAAAATCTCGAAAACGCAAAACGCCGCGCAAAATTTTATTATGATAAGAAGGTAAATATTCAGAAATTCGAAGCAGGACAATGGGTTTTCTTGCTAAGAGAACCCAACAAACACAAATTTCAGTCCCAGTACGTGGGACCTTACAGAATCGTCGAAATTCTGAATAATAACAACGCCAAATTAGATATTAAAGGTAGATATAAGATCGTACATACAAATAAGCTAAAACTTTGTAAGAGAATGAGTAACGTGAGAGAGACAAAAACTGATAGTGCTAACGCGAAAAGTGAAAAAACTGAAAAACCGCGTACCAAAAACATTAAACACAGCAGTGACAGTAGTGTGAGAGCGCATAGTGCAAAAAACAGGCCATCGAGGGAAAGCAACTCCAACCAGGGTCATCCTACAGGAACGAAGCGAGCCCGCTGCAACACATCCGACGAGGACAATCTCGAAGTACGGCAACTAACCGGCAAAATCTCGAAAATGCAGTCTTCTCCACAGACGCACCTAGCAGTCAGGAGATCTTGGCAACGCCAAGATTCCTTTTTTAAGGGGGGAGGTGTGACGTCCGGCGTACCGCCTTCCACCCCCCAACGCCTCCCGCAGCACCCGGCAGGTCCATACGCACCGCCAGCCGCACGTAGCCACAAGGGACGAGCGCCCCTGTACACGGGCAACCAGCCCGACCGCCGAGCCAAGGCAGCCATCTACACACCCGGGGATTCGACCACTCGACCGCGCCACGACGCGCGACCTCGACGAAGTTGGAGGGTACGCAACCCCCAGCCGCAGCACGAAGACGCCATCGCACACTGCACAGAGTCAGCAGCTGTAAATCTCCATTATATATACTTCTCTAATGTCTACTCATAAGATATCTTAAGTCCGTAGCTAGTAAGCACACTACACGACCATGTATATACAGAAACAACACACACGAATAATTTTAAGGCAAATCTATGTTGAATACTAATTTCTAAATTACATTATAATCCGCTACGATACGCTCGAACAAGTGTCCGACGCGCCCGGCTCACGCTCAACGCGAGCCGCGCCCCTCCACGACCGGCCGCCCCACTTCGCGGGCCGAGCGGCCGCCCCACTCTGGGGCCCAACGACTTGCGCGCCGCGCGATCCGAGGAGGTCGCGGACACGCAAGTCAGAGATCAGTAATCGTCTGTCGCTCAAGCTGAACGGTCTTCAGCCTCATGCCTTCGGGCCAGTCTCTGCCTCACTTGGAGGTATTACAACTTCTAAATCAAAGTCAATTCTAATTCTAAAGTCTTGTTATTCTATTTCTAATATTAAACTAATTTTAACTTAGCTCGATAGGGACAGTAAGTGTAAGCGTAGGATTATTTAGAATATATCTTTATTTTATCAGAATTAATATCTCTCGTTAATACAATTCCTTGCAACACTCGAGTATAACACGAAGTCTTCCACGAGTTCTCGCGTATTAAACACATTCGAGTTTCACCGTAGTCGAGGCTTGGTAATCGATCGGTTAGAGAGGACCGCCGCTTAGCTGGATCGACCCATTGTCTCACTACGAGCGAATCTACGTCGACCTTCCACTCTTACGGACCGGCAAACTAGAGCGGACCGCCGCTTAGTGGACCCGTATCCGGACTTTGAGGAAGTAGGCTGAATGCGTTGTGCCGACGGTAGGAAAAGAACTCGACGCGCGGGAAGGAAGAATTTCATACGTCGATTGGTGCGAGAATACGCGGGCCTGGAAAGTCAAGTACCGATCTTCAGCTATTCAGCCATCCTCGCCGTGGCTCCTCCGCACACCGGCCGTCCTGCACAGCCGTCTTCACCGCAGAGTACAGAGAAGTCCAACACCACCGAGCAGTCTCGCTGGAAACTCATCCCTTTGACGATTCCGCCTCACAGCCCGTATACTGGGACCATTCCGGAGGGGGATCCACGTTTCCAGCGGTATCTACAAAGGAAAGCCGATTAAAGCAGCCACTCAAGCCATCAAAAGGTAGGTGAACGTCCTTGTTCACCGCGTCCGCGTTTCGTACCAGTGTTTCGCGAGCCATAAAGAACCCGGCGTCCGCCGCAATTCAGCGCGCAGATTTCGGAGACGGCTACGTGTCGATCACGGTCAAATAGGAAATTTTCCCGAACTTGAGACGTGACACATGACACTTCGCAATGAATGTTATATCTTATCATGAAACATAGAAGTGAAATGCGATATCGCGTTTTAAGAAGCATTAGGACTCTATTGCTACGATACGTAGACATCTGCAAACGTTATTTCCTTGCAAAGGAAGTGTCGCATTTACACTCTTTTGAAGTGAATACGAGGTTTACATGACACTTCGCAATGAATGTTATATCTTATCATGAAAGATAGAAGTGAAATGCGATATCGCGTTTTATGAAGCATTAGAACTCTATTGCCACGATACGTAGACATCTGCAAACTCTATTTCCTTGCAGGGAAGTGTCGCATTTACACTCTTTTGAAGTGAATACGAGGTTTACATGACACTTCGCAATGAGTATTATATCTTATTATGAAACATAGAAATGAGGTGCGATATCGCGTTTTAAGAAGCATTAGAACTCTATTGCTACGACACGTAGACATCTGTAAACGCTATTTCCTTGAAAGGAAGTGTCGCATTTACATTCATTTGAAGTAAATACGAGGTTTACATGACACTTCGCAATGAATGTTATATCTTATCATGAAACATAGATGTGAAATGCGATATCGCGTTTTATGAAGCATTAGAACTCTATTGCTACGATACGTAGACATCTGCAAACGCTATTTCCTTGCAAGGAAGTGTCGCATTTACACTCTTTTGAAGTGAATACGAGGTTTACATGACACTTCGCAATGAATGTTATATCTTATCATGAAACATAGAAGTGAAATGCGATATCGCGTTTTATGAACCATTAGAATTCTATTGCTACGATACGTAGACACCTGCAAACGCTATTTCCTTGCAAGGAACTGTCGCATATACACTCTTTTGAAGTGAATACGAGATTTACATGACACTTCGCAATGAATGTTATATCTTATCATGAAACATAGAAGTGAAATGCGACATCGCGTTTTAAGAAGCATTAGAACTCTATTGCTACGATACGTAGAAATCTGTAAGCGCTATTTCCTTGAAAGGAAGTGTCGCATTTACATTCATTTGAAGTAAATACGAGGTTTACATGACACTTCGCAATGAATGTTATATCTTATCATGAAACATAGATGTGAAATGCGATATCGCGTTTTATGAAGCATTAGAACTCTATTGCTACGATACGTAGACATCTGCAAACGCTATTTCCTTGCAAGGAAGTGTCGCATTTACACTCTTTTGAAGTGAATACGAGGTTTACATGACACTTCGCAATGAATGTTATATCTTATCATGAAACATAGAAGTGAAATGCGATATCGCGTTTTATGAACCATTAGAATTCTATTGCTACGATACGTAGACACCTGCAAACGCTATTTCCTTGCAAGGAACTGTCGCATTTACACTCTTTTGAAGTGAATACGAGGTTTACATGACACTTCGCAATGAATGTTATATCTTATCATGAAACATAGAAGTGAAATGCGACATCGCGTTTTAAGAAGCATTAGAACTCTATTGCTACGATACGTAGAAATCTGTAAGCGCTATTTCCTTGAAAGGAAGTGTCGCATTTACATTCATTTGAAGTAAATACGAGGTTTACATGACACTTCGCAATGAATGTTATATCTTATCATGAAACATAGATGTGAAATGCGATATCGCGTTTTATGAACCATTAGAATTCTATTGCTACGATACGTAGACACCTGCAAACGCTATTTCCTTGCAAGGAACTGTCGCATTTACACTCTTTTGAAGCGAATACGAGGTTTACATGACACTTCGCAATGAATGTTATATCTTATCATGAAACATAGAAGTGCAATGCGATATCGCGTTTTAAAAAGCATTAGGACTCTATTGCTACGATACGTAGACATCTGCAAACGCTATTTCCTTGCAAGAAAGTGTCGCATTTACACTCTTTTGAAGTGAATACGAGGTTTACATAACACTTCCCAATGAATGTTATATCTTATCGTGAAACATAGATGTGAAATGCGATATCGCGTTTTATGAAGCATTAGAACTCTATTGCTACGATACGTAGACATCTGCAAACGCTATTTCCTTGCAAGGAACTGTCGCATTTACACTCTTTTGAAGTGAATACGAGGTTTACATGACACTTCGCAATGAGTATTATATCTTATTATGAAACATAGAAATGAGGTGCGATATCGCGTTTTAAGAAGCATTAGAACTCTATTGCTACGATACGTAGACATCTGCAAACGCTATTTCCTTGCAAGGAAGTGTCGCATTTACATTCTTTTGAAGTGAATACGAGGTTTACATAACACTTCGCAATGAATGTTATATCTTATCGTGAAACATAGATGTGAAATGCGATTTTGCGTTTTATGAAGCATTAGAACTCTATTGCTGCGATACGTAGACATCTGCAAACGCTATTTCCTTGCAAGGAACTGTCGCATTTACACTCTTTTGAAGTGAATACGAGGTTTACATGACACTTCGCAATGAGTATTATATCTTATTATGAAACATAGAAATGAGGTGCGATATCGCGTTTTAAGAAGCATTAGAACTCTATTGCTACGTTACGTAGACATCTGCAAACGCTATTTCCTTGAAAGGAAGTGTCGCATTTACCTTCATTTGAAGTAAATACGAGGTTTACATGACACTTCGCAATGAATGTTATATCTTATCATGAAACATAGATGTGAAATGCGATATCGCGTTTTATGAAGCATTAGAACTCTATTGCTACGATACGTAGACATCTGCAAACGCTATTTCCTTGCAAGGAAGTGTCGCATTTACACTCTTTTGAAGTGAATACGAGGTTTACATGACACTTCGCAATGAATGTTATATCTTATCATGAAACATAGAAGTGAAATGCGATATCGCGTTTTATGAACCATTAGAATTCTATTGCTACGATACGTAGACACCTGCAAACGCTATTTCCTTGCAAGGAACTGTCGCATTTACACTCTTTTGAAGTGAATACGAGGTTTACATGACACTTCGCAATGAATGTTATATCTTATCATGAAACATAGAAGTGAAATGCGACATCGCGTTTTAAGAAGCATTAGAACTCTATTGCTACGATACGTAGAAATCTGTAAGCGCTATTTCCTTGAAAGGAAGTGTCGCATCTACATTCATTCGAAGTAAATACGAGGTTTACATGACACTTCGCAATGAATGTTATATCTTATCATGAAACATAGAAGTGAAATGCGATATCGCGTTTTAAGAAGCATTAGAACTCTATTGCTACGATACGTACACATCTGCAAACGCTATTTCCTTGCAAGGAAGTGTCGCATTTACACTCTTTTGAAGTGAATACGAGGTTTACATAACACTTCGCAATGAATGTTATATCTTATCATGAAACTCAGAAAAGAGATGCGATATCGCGTTTCAAGAAGCATTAGAACTCTATTGCTACGATACGTAGACATCTGCAAACGCTATTTACTTGAAAGGAAGTGTCGCATTTACATTCATTTGAAGTAAATACGAGGTTTACATGACACTTCGCAATGAATGTTATATCTTATCATGAAACATAGATGTGAAATGCGATATCGCGTTTTATGAACCATTAGAATTCTATTGCTACGATACGTAGACACCTGCAAACGCTATTTCCTTGCAAGGAACTGTCGCATTTACACTCTTTTGAAGCGAATACGAGGTTTACATGACACTTCGCAATGAATGTTATATCTTATCATGAAACATAGAAGTGAAATGCGATATCGCGTTTTAAGAAGCATTAGGACTCTATTGCTACGATACGTAGACATCTGCAAACGCTATTTCCTTGCAAGGAAGTGTCGCATTTACACTCTTTTGAAGTGAATACGAGGTTTACATAACACTTCGCAATGAATATTATATCTTATCATGAAACTCAGAAAGGAGATGCGATATCGCGTTTCAAGAAGCATTAGAACTCTATTGCTACGATACGTAGACATCTGCAAACGCTATTTCCTTGAAAGGAAGTGTCGCATTTACATTCATTTGAAGTAAATACGAGGTTTACATAACACTTCGCAATGAATGTTATATCTTATCGTGAAACATAGATGTGAAATGCGATATCGCGTTTTATGAAGCATTAGAACTCTATTGCTACGATACGTAGACATCTGCAAACGCTATTTCCTTGCAAGGAACTGTCGCATTTACACTCTTTTGAAGTGAATACGAGGTTTACATGACACTTCGCAATGAGTATTATATCTTATTATGAAACATAGAAATGAGGTGCGATATCGCGTTTTAAGAAGCATTAGAACTCTATTGCTACGATACGTAGACATCTGCAAACGCTATTTCCTTGAAAGGAAGTGTCGCATTTACATTCATTTGAAGTAAATACGAGGTTTACATGACACTTCGCAATGAATGTTATATCTTATCGTGAAACATAGATGTGAAATTCGATATCGCGTTTTATGAAGCATTAGAACTCTATTGCTACGATACGTACACATCTGCAAACGCTATTTCCTTGAAAGGAAGTGTCGCATTTACATTCATTTGAAGTAAATACGAGGTTTACATGACACTTCGCAATGAATGATATATCTTATCGTGAAACATAGATGTGAAATGCGATATCGCGTTTTATGAAGCATTAGAACTCTATTGCTACGATACGTAGACACCTGCAAACGCTATTTCCTTGCAAGGAAGTGTCGCATTTACACTCTTTTGAAGTGAATACGAGGTTTACATAACACTTCGCAATGAATGTTATATCTTATCATGAAACTCAGAAAAGAGATGCGATATCGCGTTTCAAGAAGCATTAGAACTCTATTGCTACGATACGTAGACATCTGCAAACGCTATTTACTTGAAAGGAAGTGTCGCATTTACATTCATTTGAAGTAAATACGAGGTTTACATGACACTTCGCAATGAATGTTATATCTTATCATGAAACATAGATGTGAAATGCGATATCGCGTTTTATGAAGCATTAGAACTCTATTGCTACGATACGTAGACATCTGCAAACGCTATTTCCTTGCAAGGAACTGTCGCATTTACACTCTTTTGAAGTGAATACGAGGTTTACATGACACTTCGCAATGAGTATTATATCTTATTATGAAACATAGAAATGAGGTGCGATATCGCGTTTGAAGAAGCATTAGAACTCTATTGCTACGATACGTAGACATCTGCAAACGCTATTTCCTTGAAAGGAAGTGTCGCATTTACATTCATTTGAAGTAAATACGAGGTTTACATAACACTTCGCAATGAATGTTATATCTTATCGTGAAACATAGATGTGAAATGCGATATCGCGTTTTATGAAGCATTAGAACTCTATTGCTACGATACGTAGACATCTGCAAACGCTATTTCCTTGCAAGGAACTGTCGCATTTACACTCTTTTGAAGTGAATACGAGGTTTAGATGACACTTCGCAATGAGTATTATATCTTATTATGAAACATAGAAATGAGGTGCGATATCGCGTTTTAAGAAGCATTAGAACTCTATTGCTACGATACGTAGACATCTGCAAACGCTATTTCCTTGAAAGGAAGTGTCGCATTTACATTCATTTGAAGTAATTACGAGGTTTACATGACACTTCGCAATGAATGTTATATCTTATCGTGAAACATAGATGTGAAATGCGATATCGCGTTTTATGAACCATTAGAATTCTATTGCTACGATACGTAGACACCTGCAAACGCTATTTCCTTGCAAGGAACTGTCGCATTTACACTCTTTTGAAGCGAATACGAGGTTTACATGACACTTCGCAATGAATGTTATATCTTATCATGAAACATAGAAGTGAAATGCGATATCGCGTTTTAAGAAGCATTAGGACTCTATTGCTACGATACGTAGACATCTGCAAACGCTATTTCCTTGCAAGGAAGTGTCGCATTTACACTCTTTTGAAGTGAATACGAGGTTTACATAACACTTCGCAATGAATATTATATCTTATCATGAAACTCAGAAAGGAGATGCGATATCGCGTTTCAAGAAGCATTAGAACTCTATTGCTACGATACGTAGACATCTGCAAACGCTATTTCCTTGAAAGGAAGTGTCGCATTTACATTCATTTGAAGTAAATACGAGGTTTACATAACACTTCGCAATGAATGTTATATCTTATCGTGAAACATAGATGTGAAATGCGATATCGCGTTTTATGAAGCATTAGAACTCTATTGCTACGATACGTAGACATCTGCAAACGCTATTTCCTTGCAAGGAACTGTCGCATTTACACTCTTTTGAAGTGAATACGAGGTTTACATGACACTTCGCAATGAGTATTATATCTTATTATGAAACATAGAAATGAGGTGCGATATCGCGTTTTAAGAAGCATTAGAACTCTATTGCTACGATACGTAGACATCTGCAAACGCTATTTCCTTGAAAGGAAGTGTCGCATTTACATTCATTTGAAGTAAATACGAGGTTTACATGACACTTCGCAATGAATGTTATATCTTATCGTGAAACATAGATGTGAAATTCGATATCGCGTTTTATGAAGCATTAGAACTCTATTGCTACGATACGTAGAAATCTGTAAGCGCTATTTCCTTGAAAGGAAGTGTCGCATCTACATTCATTCGAAGTAAATACGAGGTTTACATGACACTTCGCAATGAATGTTATATCTTATCATGAAACATAGAAGTGAAATGCGATATCGCGTTTTAAGAAGCATTAGAACTCTATTGCTACGATACGTACACATCTGCAAACGCTATTTCCTTGCAAGGAAGTGTCGCATTTACACTCTTTTGAAGTGAATACGAGGTTTACATAACACTTCGCAATGAATGTTATATCTTATCATGAAACTCAGAAAAGAGATGCGATATCGCGTTTCAAGAAGCATTAGAACTCTATTGCTACGATACGTAGACATCTGCAAACGCTATTTACTTGAAAGGAAGTGTCGCATTTACATTCATTTGAAGTAAATACGAGGTTTACATGACACTTCGCAATGAATGTTATATCTTATCATGAAACATAGATGTGAAATGCGATATCGCGTTTTATGAACCATTAGAATTCTATTGCTACGATACGTAGACACCTGCAAACGCTATTTCCTTGCAAGGAACTGTCGCATTTACACTCTTTTGAAGCGAATACGAGGTTTACATGACACTTCGCAATGAATGTTATATCTTATCATGAAACATAGAAGTGAAATGCGATATCGCGTTTTAAGAAGCATTAGGACTCTATTGCTACGATACGTAGACATCTGCAAACGCTATTTCCTTGCAAGGAAGTGTCGCATTTACACTCTTTTGAAGTGAATACGAGGTTTACATAACACTTCGCAATGAATATTATATCTTATCATGAAACTCAGAAAGGAGATGCGATATCGCGTTTCAAGAAGCATTAGAACTCTATTGCTACGATACGTAGACATCTGCAAACGCTATTTCCTTGAAAGGAAGTGTCGCATTTACATTCATTTGAAGTAAATACGAGGTTTACATAACACTTCGCAATGAATGTTATATCTTATCGTGAAACATAGATGTGAAATGCGATATCGCGTTTTATGAAGCATTAGAACTCTATTGCTACGATACGTAGACATCTGCAAACGCTATTTCCTTGCAAGGAACTGTCGCATTTACACTCTTTTGAAGTGAATACGAGGTTTACATGACACTTCGCAATGAGTATTATATCTTATTATGAAACATAGAAATGAGGTGCGATATCGCGTTTTAAGAAGCATTAGAACTCTATTGCTACGATACGTAGACATCTGCAAACGCTATTTCCTTGAAAGGAAGTGTCGCATTTACATTCATTTGAAGTAAATACGAGGTTTACATGACACTTCGCAATGAATGTTATATCTTATCGTGAAACATAGATGTGAAATTCGATATCGCGTTTTATGAAGCATTAGAACTCTATTGCTACGATACGTACACATCTGCAAACGCTATTTCCTTGAAAGGAAGTGTCGCATTTACATTCATTTGAAGTAAATACGAGGTTTACATGACACTTCGCAATGAATGATATATCTTATCGTGAAACATAGATGTGAAATGCGATATCGCGTTTTATGAAGCATTAGAACTCTATTGCTACGATACGTAGACACCTGCAAACGCTATTTCCTTGCAAGGAAGTGTCGCATTTACACTCTTTTGAAGTGAATACGAGGTTTACATAACACTTCGCAATGAATGTTATATCTTATCATGAAACTCAGAAAAGAGATGCGATATCGCGTTTCAAGAAGCATTAGAACTCTATTGCTACGATACGTAGACATCTGCAAACGCTATTTACTTGAAAGGAAGTGTCGCATTTACATTCATTTGAAGTAAATACGAGGTTTACATGACACTTCGCAATGAATGTTATATCTTATCATGAAACATAGATGTGAAATGCGATATCGCGTTTTATGAAGCATTAGAACTCTATTGCTACGATACGTAGACATCTGCAAACGCTATTTCCTTGCAAGGAACTGTCGCATTTACACTCTTTTGAAGTGAATACGAGGTTTACATGACACTTCGCAATGAGTATTATATCTTATTATGAAACATAGAAATGAGGTGCGATATCGCGTTTGAAGAAGCATTAGAACTCTATTGCTACGATACGTAGACATCTGCAAACGCTATTTCCTTGAAAGGAAGTGTCGCATTTACATTCATTTGAAGTAAATACGAGGTTTACATAACACTTCGCAATGAATGTTATATCTTATCGTGAAACATAGATGTGAAATGCGATATCGCGTTTTATGAAGCATTAGAACTCTATTGCTACGATACGTAGACATCTGCAAACGCTATTTCCTTGCAAGGAACTGTCGCATTTACACTCTTTTGAAGTGAATACGAGGTTTAGATGACACTTCGCAATGAGTATTATATCTTATTATGAAACATAGAAATGAGGTGCGATATCGCGTTTTAAGAAGCATTAGAACTCTATTGCTACGATACGTAGACATCTGCAAACGCTATTTCCTTGAAAGGAAGTGTCGCATTTACATTCATTTGAAGTAATTACGAGGTTTACATGACACTTCGCAATGAATGTTATATCTTATCGTGAAACATAGATGTGAAATGCGATATCGCGTTTTATGAACCATTAGAATTCTATTGCTACGATACGTAGACACCTGCAAACGCTATTTCCTTGCAAGGAACTGTCGCATTTACACTCTTTTGAAGCGAATACGAGGTTTACATGACACTTCGCAATGAATGTTATATCTTATCATGAAACATAGAAGTGAAATGCGATATCGCGTTTTAAGAAGCATTAGGACTCTATTGCTACGATACGTAGACATCTGCAAACGCTATTTCCTTGCAAGGAAGTGTCGCATTTACACTCTTTTGAAGTGAATACGAGGTTTACATAACACTTCGCAATGAATATTATATCTTATCATGAAACTCAGAAAGGAGATGCGATATCGCGTTTCAAGAAGCATTAGAACTCTATTGCTACGATACGTAGACATCTGCAAACGCTATTTCCTTGAAAGGAAGTGTCGCATTTACATTCATTTGAAGTAAATACGAGGTTTACATAACACTTCGCAATGAATGTTATATCTTATCGTGAAACATAGATGTGAAATGCGATATCGCGTTTTATGAAGCATTAGAACTCTATTGCTACGATACGTAGACATCTGCAAACGCTATTTCCTTGCAAGGAACTGTCGCATTTACACTCTTTTGAAGTGAATACGAGGTTTACATGACACTTCGCAATGAGTATTATATCTTATTATGAAACATAGAAATGAGGTGCGATATCGCGTTTTAAGAAGCATTAGAACTCTATTGCTACGATACGTAGACATCTGCAAACGCTATTTCCTTGAAAGGAAGTGTCGCATTTACATTCATTTGAAGTAAATACGAGGTTTACATGACACTTCGCAATGAATGTTATATCTTATCGTGAAACATAGATGTGAAATTCGATATCGCGTTTTATGAAGCATTAGAACTCTATTGCTACGATACGTACACATCTGCAAACGCTATTTCCTTGAAAGGAAGTGTCGCATTTACATTCATTTGAAGTAAATACGAGGTTTACATGACACTTCGCAATGAATGATATATCTTATCGTGAAACATAGATGTGAAATGCGATATCGCGTTTTATGAAGCATTAGAACTCTATTGCTACGATACGTAGACACCTGCAAACGCTATTTCCTTGCAAGGAAGTGTCGCATTTACACTCTTTTGAAGTGAATACGAGGTTTACATAACACTTCGCAATGAATGTTATATCTTATCATGAAACTCAGAAAAGAGATGCGATATCGCGTTTCAAGAAGCATTAGAACTCTATTGCTACGATACGTAGACATCTGCAAACGCTATTTACTTGAAAGGAAGTGTCGCATTTACATTCATTTGAAGTAAATACGAGGTTTACATGACACTTCGCAATGAATGTTATATCTTATCATGAAACATAGATGTGAAATGCGATATCGCGTTTTATGAAGCATTAGAACTCTATTGCTACGATACGTAGACATCTGCAAACGCTATTTCCTTGCAAGGAACTGTCGCATTTACACTCTTTTGAAGTGAATACGAGGTTTACATGACACTTCGCAATGAGTATTATATCTTATTATGAAACATAGAAATGAGGTGCGATATCGCGTTTTAAGAAGCATTAGAACTCTATTGCTACGATACGTAGACATCTGCAAACGCTATTTCCTTGAAAGGAAGTGTCGCATTTACATTCATTTGAAGTAAATACGAGGTTTACATAACACTTCGCAATGAATGTTATATCTTATCGTGAAACATAGATGTGAAATGCGATATCGCGTTTTATGAAGCATTAGAACTCTATTGCTACGATACGTAGACATCTGCAAACGCTATTTCCTTGCAAGGAACTGTCGCATTTACACTCTTTTGAAGTGAATACGAGGTTTAGATGACACTTCGCAATGAGTATTATATCTTATTATGAAACATAGAAATGAGGTGCGATATCGCGTTTTAAGAAGCATTAGAACTCTATTGCTACGATACGTAGACATCTGCAAACGCTATTTCCTTGAAAGGAAGTGTCGCATTTACATTCATTTGAAGTAATTACGAGGTTTACATGACACTTCGCAATGAATGTTATATCTTATCGTGAAACATAGATGTGAAATGCGATATCGCGTTTTATGAAGCATTAGAACTCTATTGCTACGATACGTAGACATCTGCAAACGCTATTTCCTTGCAAGGAACTGTCGCATTTACACTCTTTTGAAGTGAATACGAGGTTTACATGACACTTCGCAATGAATGTTATATCTTATCATGAAACATAGAAGTGATATGCGATATCGCGTTTTAAGAAGCATTAGAACTCTATTGCTACGATACGTACACATCTGCAAACGCTATTTCCTTGCAAGGAAGTGTCGCATTTACACTCTTTTGAAGTGAATACGAGGTTTACATAACACTTCGCAATGAATGTTATATCTTATCATGAAACTCAGAAAAGAGATGCGATATCGCGTTTCATGAAGCATTAGAACTCTATTGCTACGATACGTAGACATCTGCAAACGCTATTTCCTTGAAAGGAAGTGTCGCATTTACATTCATTTGAAGTAAATACGAGGTTTACATGACACTTCGCAATGAATGTTATATCTTATCATGAAACATAGATGTGAAATTCGATATCGCGTTTTATGAAGCATTAGAACTCTATTGCTACGATACGTAGACATCTGCAAACGCTATTTCCTTGCAAGGAACTGTCGCATTTACACTCTTCTGAAGTGAATACGAGGTTTACATGACACTTCGCAATGAATGTTATATCTTATCGTGAAACATAGATGTGAAATGCGATATCGCGTTTTTTGAAGCATTAGGACTCTATTGCTACGATACGTAGACATCTGCAAACGCTATTTCCTTGCAAGGAAGTGTCGCATTTACACTCTTTTGAAGTGAATACGAGGTTCACATGACACTTCGCAATGAATGTTATATCTTATCATGTAACTCAGGAAAGAGATGCGATATCGCGTTTCAAGAAGCATTAGAACTCTATAGCTACGATACGTAGACATCTGCAAACACTATTTCCTTGAAAGGAAGTGTCGCATTTACATTCATTTGAAGTAACTACGAGGTTTACATGACACTTCGCAATGAATGTTATATCTTATCGTGAAACATAGATGTGAAATGCGATATCGCGTTTTATGAAGCATTAGAACTCTATTGCTACGATACGTAGACATCTGCAAACGCTATTTCCTTGCAAGGAACTGTCGCATTTACACTCTTTTGAAGTGAATACGAGGTTTACATGACACTTCGCAATGAGTATTATATCTTATTATGAAACATAGAAATGAGGTGCGATATCGCGTTTTAAGAAGCATTAGAACTCTATTGCTACGATACGTAGACATCTGCAAACGCTAATTCCTTGCAAGGAAGTGTCGCACTTACTCTCTTTTGAAGTGAATACGAGGTTTACATGACACTTCGCAATGAATGTTATATCTTATCATGAAACTTAGAAGTGAAATGCGATATCGCGTTTTACGAAGCATTAGAACTCTATTGCTACGATACGTAGACATCTGTGAACGCTATTTCCTTGAAAGGAAGTGTCGCATTTACATTCATTTGAAGTAAATACGAGGTTTGCATGACACTTCGCAATGAATGTTATATCTTATCATGAAACATAGATGTGAAATGCGATATCGCGTTTTAAGAACAATTAGAACTCTATTGCTTCGATACGTAGACATCTGCAAACGCTATTTCCTTGCAAGGAAGTGTCGCATTTACACTCTTTTGAAGTGAATACGAGGTTTACATGACACTTCGCAATGAATGTTATATCTTATCATGAAACATAGAAGTGAAATGCGATATCGCGTTTTAAGAAGAATTAGAACTCTATTGCTACGATACGTAGACATCTGCAAACGCTATTTCCTTGCAAGGAAGTGTCGCATTTACACTCTTTTGAAGGGAATACGACGTTTACATGACACTTCGCAATGAATGCTATATCTTATCATGAAACATAGAAGTGAAATGCGATATCGCGTTTTAAGAAGCATTAGAACTCTATTGCTACGATACGTAGAAATCTGTAAGCGCTATTTCCTTGAAAGGAAGTGTCGCATTTACATTCATTCGAAGTAAATACGAGGTTTACATGACACTTCGCAATGAATGCTATATCTTATCATGAAACATAGATGTGAAATTCGATATCGCGTTTTATGAAGCATTAGAACTCTATTGCTACGATACGTAGACATCTGCAAACGCTATTTCCTTGCAATGAACTGTCGCATTTACACTCTTTTGAAGTGAATACGAGGTTTACATGACACTTCGCAATGAATGTTATATCTTATCATGAAACATAGAAGTGAAATGCGATATCGCGTTTTAAGAAGCATTAGAACTCTATTGCTACGATACGTAGACATCTGCAAACGCTATTTCCTTGCAAGGAAGTGTCGCATTTACATTCATTTGAAGTAAATACGAGGTTTGCATGACACTTCGCAATGAATGTTATATCTTATCATGAAACATAGATGTGAAATGCGATATCGCGTTTTAAGAACAATTAGAACTCTATTGCTTCGATACGTAGACATCTGCAAACGCTATTTCCTTGCAAGGAAGTGTCGCATTTACACTCTTTTGAAGTGAATACGAGGTTTACATGACACTTCGCAATGAATGTTATATCTTATCATGAAACATAGAAGTGAAATGCGATATCGCGTTTTAAGAAGCATTAGAACTCTATTGCTACGATACGTAGACATCTGCAAACGCTATTTCCTTGCAAGGAAGTGTCGCATTTACACTCTTTTGAAGTGAATACGAGGTTTACATGACACTTCGCAATGAATGTTATATCTTATCATGAAACATAGAAGTGAAATGCGATATCGCGTTTTAAGAAGCATTAGAACTCCATTGCTACGGTACGTAGACATCTGCAAACAATATTTCCCTGCAAGGAAGTGTCGCATTTACACTCTTTTGAAGTTAATACGAGGTTTACATAACACTTCGCAATGAATGTTATATCCTATCATGAAACATAGAAGTGAAATGCGATATCGCGTTTTAAGAAGCATTAGGACTCTATTGCTACGATACGTAGACATCTGCAAACGCTATTTCCTTGCAAGGAAGTGTCGCATTTACACTCTTTTGAAGTGAATACGAGGTTTACATAACACTTCGCAATGAATGTTATATCGTATCATGAAACTCAGGAAAGAGATGCGATATCGCGTTTCAAGAAGCATTAGAACTCTATTGCTACGATACGTAGACATCTGCAAACGCTATTTCCTTGAATGGAAGTGTCGCATTTACATTCATTTGAAGTAAATACGAGGTTTACATGACACTTCGCAATGAATGTTATATCTTATCGTGAAACATAGATGTGAAATGCGATATCGCGTTTTATGAAGCATTAGAACTCTATTGCTACGATACGTAGACATCTGCAAACGCTATTTCCTTGCAATGAACTGTCGCATTTACACTCTTTTGAAGTGAATACGAGGTTTAAATGACACTTCGCAGTGAATATTATATCTTATCATGAAACTCAGAAAAGAGATGCGATATCGCGTTTCAAGAAGCATAAGAACTCTATTGCTACGATACGTAGACAACTGCAAACGCTATTTCCTTGAAAGGAAATGTCGCATTTATATTCATTTGAAGTAAATACGAGGTTTACATGACACTTCGCAATGAATGTTATATCTTATCATGAAACATAGATGTGAAATGCGATATCGCGTTTCAAGAAGCATTAGAATTCTATTGCTACGATACGTAGATATCTGCAAACGCTATTTCCTTGCAAGTAACTGTCGCATTTACACTCTTTTGAAGTGAATACGAGGTTTACATGACACTTCGCAATGAATGTTATATCTTATCATGAAACATAGATGTGAAATGCGATATCGCGTTTTATGAACCATTAGAACTCTATTGCTACGATACGTAGACACCTGCAAACGCTATTTCCTTGAAAGGAAGTGTCGCATTTACATTCATTTGAAGTAAATACGAGGTTTACATGACACTTCGCAATGAATGTTATATCTTATCTTGAAACATAGATGTGAAATGCGATATCGCGTTTCAAGAAGCATTAGAACTCTATTGCTACGATACGTAGACATCTGCAAACGCTATTTCCTTGCAAGGAACTGTCGCATTTACACTCTTTTGAAGTGAATACGAGGTTTACATGACACTTCGCAATGAATGTTATATCTTATCATGAAACATAGAAGTGAAATGCGATATCGCGTTTTAAGGAGCATTAGGACTCTATTGCTACGATACGTAGACATCTGCAAACGCTATTTCCTTGCAAGGAAGTGTCGCATTTACACTCTTTTGAAGTGAGTACGAGGTTTACATAACACTTCGCAATGAATGTTATATCTTATCATAAAACATAGAAGTGAAATGCGATATCGCGTTTTAAGAAGCATTAGAACTCTATTGCTACGGTACGTAAACATCTGCAAACGCTATTTCCTTGAAAGGTAGTGTCGCATTTACATTCATTTGAAGTAAATACGAGGTTTACATGACACTTCGCAATGAATGTTATATCTTATCATGAAACATAGATGTGAAATGCGATATCGCGTTTCAAGAAGCATTAGAACTCTATTGCTACGATACGTAGACATCTGCAAACGCTATTTCCTTGCAAGGAACTGTCGCATTTACACTCTTTTGAAGTGAATACGAGGTTTACATGACACTTCGCAATGAATGTTATATCTTATCATGAAACATAGAAGTGAAATGCGATATCGCGTTTTAAGAAGCATTAGGACTCTATTGCTACGATACGTAGACATCTGCAAACGCTATTTCCTTGCAAGGAAGTGTCGCATTTACACTCTTTTGAAGTGAATACGAGGTTTACATAACACTTCGCAATGAATATTATATCTTATCATGAAACTCAGAAAGGAGATGCGATATCGCGTTTCAAGAAGCATTAGAACTCTATTGCTACGATACGTAGACATCTGCAAACGCTATTTCCTTGAAAGGAAGTGTCGCATTTACATTCATTTGAAGTAAATACGAGGTTTACATAACACTTCGCAATGAATGTTATATCTTATCGTGAAACATAGATGTGAAATGCGATATCGCGTTTTATGAAGCATTAGAACTCTATTGCTACGATACGTAGACATCTGCAAACGCTATTTCCTTGCAAGGAACTGTCGCATTTACACTCTTTTGAAGTGAATACGAGGTTTACATGACACTTCGCAATGAGTATTATATCTTATTATGAAACATAGAAATGAGGTGCGATATCGCGTTTTAAGAAGCATTAGAACTCTATTGCTACGATACTTAGACATCTGCAAACGCTATTTCCTTGAAAGGAAGTGTCGCATTTACATTCATTTGAAGTAAATACGAGGTTTACATAACACTTCGCAATGAATGTTATATCTTATCGTGAAACATAGATGTGAAATGCGATATCGCGTTTTATGAAGCATTAGAACTCTATTGCTACGATACGTAGACATCTGCAAACGCTATTTCCTTGCAAGGAACTGTCGCATTTACACTCTTTTGAAGTGAATACGAGGTTTACATGACACTTCGCAATGAGTATTATATCTTATTATGAAACATAGAAATGAGGTGCGATATCGCGTTTTAAGAAGCATTAGAACTCTATTGCTACGATACGTAGACATCTGCAAACGCTATTTCCTTGAAAGGAAGTGTCGCATTTACATTCATTTGAAGTAAATACGAGGTTTACATGACACTTCGCAATGAATGTTATATCTTATCGTGAAACATAGATGTGAAATGCGATATCGCGTTTTATGAAGCATTAGAACTCTATTGCTACGATACGTAGACATCTGCAAACGCTATTTCCTTGCAAGGAACTGTCGCATTTACACACTTTTGAAGTGAATACGAGGTTTACATGACACTTCGCAATGAATGTTATATCTTATCATGAAACATAGAAGTGATATGCGATATCGCGTTTTAAGAAGCATTAGAACTCTATTGCTACGATACGTACACATCTGCAAACGCTATTTCCTTGCAAGGAAGTGTCGCATTTACACTCTTTTGAAGTGAATACGAGGTTTACATAACACTTCGCAATGAATGTTATATCTTATCATGAAACTCAGAAAAGAGATGCGATATCGCGTTTCATGAAGCATTAGAACTCTATTGCTACGATACGTAGACATCTGCAAACGCTATTTCCTTGAAAGGAAGTGTCGCATTTACATTCATTTGAAGTAAATACGAGGTTTACATGACACTTCGCAATGAATGTTATATCTTATCATGAAACATAGATGTGAAATTCGATATCGCGTTTTATGAAGCATTAGAACTCTATTGCTACGATACGTAGACATCTGCAAACGCTATTTCCTTGCAAGGAACTGTCGCATTTACACTCTTCTGAAGTGAATACGAGGTTTACATGACACTTCGCAATGAATGTTATATCTTATCATGAAACATAGAAGTGAAATGCGATATCGCGTTTTAAGGAGCATTAGGACTCTATTGCTACGATACGTAGACATCTGCAAACGCTATTTCCTTGCAAGGAAGTGTCGCATTTACACTCTTTTGAAGTGAGTACGAGGTTTACATAACACTTCGCAATGAATGTTATATCTTATCATAAAACATAGAAGTGAAATGCGATATCGCGTTTTAAGAAGCATTAGAACTCTATTGCTACGGTACGTAAACATCTGCAAACGCTATTTCCTTGAAAGGAAGTGTCGCATTTACATTCATTTGAAGTAAATACGAGGTTTACATGACACTTCGCAATGAATGTTATATCTTATCATGAAACATAGATGTGAAATGCGATATCGCGTTTCAAGAAGCATTAGAACTCTATTGCTACGATACGTAGACATCTGCAAACGCTATTTCCTTGCAAGGAACTGTCGCATTTACACTCTTTTGAAGTGAATACGAGGTTTACATGACACTTCGCAATGAATGTTATATCTTATCATGAAACATAGAAGTGAAATGCGATATCGCGTTTTAAGAAGCATTAGGACTCTATTGCTACGATACGTAGACATCTGCAAACGCTATTTCCTTGCAAGGAAGTGTCGCATTTACACTCTTTTGAAGTGAATACGAGGTTTACATAACACTTCGCAATGAATATTATATCTTATCATGAAACTCAGAAAGGAGATGCGATATCGCGTTTCAAGAAGCATTAGAACTCTATTGCTACGATACGTAGACATCTGCAAACGCTATTTCCTTGAAAGGAAGTGTCGCATTTACATTCATTTGAAGTAAATACGAGGTTTACATAACACTTCGCAATGAATGTTATATCTTATCGTGAAACATAGATGTGAAATGCGATATCGCGTTTTATGAAGCATTAGAACTCTATTGCTACGATACGTAGACATCTGCAAACGCTATTTCCTTGCAAGGAACTGTCGCATTTACACTCTTTTGAAGTGAATACGAGGTTTACATGACACTTCGCAATGAGTATTATATCTTATTATGAAACATAGAAATGAGGTGCGATATCGCGTTTTAAGAAGCATTAGAACTCTATTGCTACGATACTTAGACATCTGCAAACGCTATTTCCTTGAAAGGAAGTGTCGCATTTACATTCATTTGAAGTAAATACGAGGTTTACATAACACTTCGCAATGAATGTTATATCTTATCGTGAAACATAGATGTGAAATGCGATATCGCGTTTTATGAAGCATTAGAACTCTATTGCTACGATACGTAGACATCTGCAAACGCTATTTCCTTGCAAGGAACTGTCGCATTTACACTCTTTTGAAGTGAATACGAGGTTTACATGACACTTCGCAATGAGTATTATATCTTATTATGAAACATAGAAATGAGGTGCGATATCGCGTTTTAAGAAGCATTAGAACTCTATTGCTACGATACGTAGACATCTGCAAACGCTATTTCCTTGAAAGGAAGTGTC
Organism: Xylocopa sonorina; assembly: GCF_050948175.1. Taxonomy (NCBI): domain Eukaryota; kingdom Metazoa; phylum Arthropoda; class Insecta; order Hymenoptera; family Apidae; genus Xylocopa; species Xylocopa sonorina. Next base: position 18,092 of record NW_027490522.1, on the reverse strand, counting down.
GCATTTACATTCATTTGAAGTAAATACGAGGTTTACATGACACTTCGCAATGAATGTTATATCTTATCGTGAAACATAGATGTGAAATGCGATATCGCGTTTTATGAAGCATTAGAACTCTATTGCTACGATACGTAGACATCTGCAAACGCTATTTCCTTGCAAGGAACTGTCGCATTTACACACTTTGGAGTGAATACGAGGTTTACATGACACTTCGCAATGAATGTTATATCTTATCATGAAACATAGAAGTGAAATGCGATATCGCGTTTTAAGAAGCATTAGAACTCCATTGCTACGGTACGTAGACATCTGCAAACAATATTTCCCTGCAAGGAAGTGTCGCATTTACACTCTTTTGAAGTCAATACGAGGTTTACATAACACTTCGCAATGAATGTTATATCTTATCATGAAACATAGAAGTGAAATGCGATATCGCGTTTTAAGAAGCATTAGGACTCTATTGCTACGATACGTAGACATCTGCAAACGCTATTTCCTTGCAAGGAAGTGTCGCATTTACACTCTTTTGAAGTGAATACGAGGTTTACATAACACTTCGCCATGAATGTTATATCGTATCATGAAACTCAGGAAAGAGATGCGATATCGCGTTTCAAGAAGCATTAGAACTCTATTGCTACGATACGTAGACATCTGCAAACGCTATTTCCTTGAATGGAAGTGTCGCATTTACATTCATTTGAAGTAAATACGAGGTTTACATGACACTTCGCAATGAATGTTATATCTTATCGTGAAACATAGATGTGAAATGCGATATCGCGTTTTATGAAGCATTAGAACTCTATTGCTACGATACGTAGACATCTGCAAACGCTATTTCCTTGCAATGAACTGTCGCATTTACACTCTTTTGAAGTGAATACGAGGTTTAAATGACACTTCGCAGTGAATATTATATCTTATCATGAAACTCAGAAAAGAGATGCGATATCGCGTTTCAAGAAGCATAAGAACTCTATTGCTACGATACGTAGACATCTGCAAACGCTATTTCCTTGCAAGGAAGTGTCGCATTTACACTCTTTTGAAGTGAATACGAGGTTTACATGACACTTCGCAATGAATGTTATATCTTATCATGAAACATAGAAGTGAAATGCGATATCGCGTTTTAAGAAGAATTAGAACTCTATTGCTACGATACGTAGACATCTGCAAACGCTATTTCCTTGCAAGGGAGTGTCGCATTTACACTCTTTTGAAGGGAATACGAGGTTTACATGACACTTCGCAATGAATGCTATATCTTATCATGAAACATAGAAGTGAAATGCGATATCGCGTTTTAAGAAGCATTAGAACTCTATTGCTACGATACGTAGAAATCTGTAAGCGCTATTTCCTTGAAAGGAAGTGTCGCATTTACATTCATTCGAAGTAAATACGAGGTTTACATGACACTTCGCAATGAATGCTATATCTTATCATGAAACATAGATGTGAAATTCGATATCGCGTTTTATGAAGCATTAGAACTCTATTGCTACGATACGTAGACATCTGCAAACGCTATTTCCTTGCAAGGAACTGTCGCATTTACACTCTTTGGAGTGAATACGAGGTTTACATGACACTTCGCAATGAATGTTGTATCTTATCATGAAACATAGAAGTGAAATGCGATATCGCGTTTTAAGAAGCATTAGAACTCTATTGCTACGATACGTAGACATCTGCAAACGCTATTTCCTTGCAAGGAAGTGTCGCATTTACACTCTTTTGAAGTGAATACGAGGTTTACATAACACTTCGCAATGAATGTTATATCGTATCATGAAACTCAGGAAAGAGATGCGATATCGCGTTTCAAGAAGCATTAGAACTCTATTGCTACGATACGTAGACATCTGCAAACGCTATTTCCTTGAATGGAAGTGTCGCATTTACATTCATTTGAAGTAAATACGAGGTTTACATGACACTTCGCAATGAATGTTATATCTTATCGTGAAACATAGATGTGAAATGCGATATCGCGTTTTATGAAGCATTAGAACTCTATTGCTACGATACGTAGACATCTGCAAACGCTATTTCCTTGCAATGAACTGTCGCATTTACACTCTTTTGAAGTGAATACGAGGTTTAAATGACACTTCGCAGTGAATATTATATCTTATCATGAAACTCAGAAAAGAGATGCGATATCGCGTTTCAAGAAGCATAAGAACTCTATTGCTACGATACGTAGACAACTGCAAACGCTATTTCCTTGAAAGGAAATGTCGCATTTACATTCATTTGAAGTAAATACGAGGTTTACATGACACTTCGCAATGAATGTTATATCTTATCATGAAACATAGATGTGAAATGCGATATCGCGTTTCAAGAAGCATTAGAACTCTATTGCTACGATACGTAGATATCTGCAAACGCTATTTCCTTGCAAGTAACTGTCGCATTTACACTCTTTTGAAGTGAATACGAGGTTTACATGACACTTCGCAATGAATGTTATATCTTATCATGAAACATAGATGTGAAATGCGATATCGCGTTTTATGAACCATTAGAAATCTATTGCTACGATACGTAGACACCTGCAAACGCTATTTCCTTGAAAGGAAGTGTCGCATTTACATTCATTTGAAGTAAATACGAGGTTTACATGACACTTCGCAATGAATGTTATATCTTATCATGAAACATAGAAGTGAAATGCGATATCGCGTTTTAAGAAGCATTAGAACTCTATTGCTACGATACGTAGACATCTGCAAACGCTATTTCCTTGCAAGGAAGTGTCGCATTTACACTCTTTTGAAGTGAATACGAGGTTTACATGACACTTCGCAATGAATGTTATATCTTATCATGAAACATAGAAGTGAAATGCGATATCGCGTTTTAAGAAGCATTAGAACTCCATTGCTACGGTACGTAGACATCTGCAAACAATATTTCCCTGCAAGGAAGTGTCGCATTTACACTCTTTTGAAGTTAATACGAGGTTTACATAACACTTCGCAATGAATGTTATATCTTATCATGAAACATAGAAGTGAAATGCGATATCGCGTTTTAAGAAGCATAAGGACTCTATTGCTACGATACGTAGACATCTGCAAACGCTATTTCCTTGCAAGGAAGTGTCGCATTTACACTCTTTTGAAGTGAATACGAGGTTTACATAACACTTCGCAATGAATGTTATATCGTATCATGAAACTCAGGAAAGAGATGCGATATCGCGTTTCAAGAAGCATTAGAACTCTATTGCTACGATACGTAGACATCTGCAAACGCTATTTCCTTGAATGGAAGTGTCGCATTTACATTCATTTGAAGTAAATACGAGGTTTACATGACACTTCGCAATGAATGTTATATCTTATCGTGAAACATAGATGTGAAATGCGATATCGTGTTTTATGAAGCATTAGAACTCTATTGCTACGATACGTAGACATCTGCAAACGCTATTTCCTTGCAATGAACTGTCGCATTTACACTCTTTTGAAGTGAATACGAGGTTTAAATGACACTTCGCAGTGAATGTTATATCTTATCATGAAACATAGATGTGAAATGCGATATCGCGTTTTATGAACCATTAGAACTCTATTGCTACGATACGTAGACACCTGCAAACGCTATTTCCTTGAAAGGAAGTGTCGCATTTACATTCATTTGAAGTAAATACGAGGTTTACATGACACTTCGCAATGAATGTTATATCTTATCATGAAACATAGATGTGAAATGCGATATCGCGTTTCAAGAAGCATTAGAACTCTATTGCTACGATACGTAGACATCTGCAAACGCTATTTCCTTGCAAGGAACTGTCGCATTTACACTCTTTTGAAGTGAATACGAGGTTTACATGACACTTCGCAATGAATGTTATATCTTATCATGAAACATAGAAGTGAAATGCGATATCGCGTTTTAAGGAGCATTAGGACTCTATTGCTACGATACGTAGACATCTGCAAACGCTATTTCCTTGCAAGGAAGTGTCGCATTTACACTCTTTTGAAGTGAGTACGAGGTTTACATAACACTTCGCAATGAATGTTATATCTTATCATAAAACATAGAAGTGAAATGCGATATCGCGTTTTAAGAAGCACTAGAACTCTATTGCTACGGTACGTAAACATCTGCAAACGCTATTTCCTTGAAAGGAAGTGTCGCATTTACATTCATTTGAAGTACATACGAGGTTTACATGACACTTCGCAATGAATGTTATATCTTATCATGAAACATAGATGTGAAATGCGATATCGCGTTTCAAGAAGCATTAGAACTCTATTGCTACGATACGTAGACATCTGCAAACGCTATTTCCTTGCAAGGAACTGTCGCATTTACACTCTTTTGAAGTGAATACGAGGTTTACATGACACTTCGCAATGAATGTTATATCTTATCATGAAACATAGAAGTGAAATGCGATATCGCGTTTTAAGAAGCATTAGAGCTCTATTGCTACGATACGTAGACATCTGTAAACGCTATTTCCTTGAAAGGAAGTGTCGCATTTACATTCATTTGAAGTAAATACGAGGTTTACATGACACTTCGCAATGAATGTTATATCCTATCATGAAACATCGAAGTGAAATGCGATATCGCGTTTTAAGAAGCATTAGAACTCTATTGCAACGATACGTACACATCTGCAAACGCTATTTGCTTGCAAGGAAGTGTCGCATTTACACTCTTTTGAAGTGAATACGAGGTTTACATGACACTTCGCAATGAATGTTATACCTTATCATGAAACATAGAAGTGAAATGCGATATCGCGTTTTAAGAAGCATTAGAATTCTATTGCTACGATACGTAGACATCTGCAAACGCTATTTCCTTGCAAGGAAGTGTCGCATTTACACTCTTTTGAAGTGAATACGAGGTTTACATGACACTTCGCAATGAATGTTATATCTTATCATGAAACATAGAAGTGAAATGCGATATCGCGTTTTAAGAAGCATTAGAACTCTATTGCTACGATACGTAGACATCTGCAAACGCTATTTCCTTGCAAGGAAGTGTCGCATTTACACTCTTTTGAAGTGAATACGTGGTTTACATGACACTTCGCAATGAATGTTATATCCTATCATGAAACATCGAAGTGAAATGCGATATCGCGTTTTAAGAAGCATTAGAACTCTATTGCTACGATACGTAGACATCTGCAAACGCTATTTCCTTGAAAGGAAGTGTCGCATTTACATTCATTTGAAGTAAATACGAGGTTTACATGACACTTCGCAATGAATGTTATATCTTATCGTGAAACATAGATGTGAAATGCGATATCGCGTTTTATGAACCATTAGAACTCTATTGCTACGATACGTAGACATCTGCAAACGCTATTTCCTTGCAAGGAACTGTCGCACTTACATTCATTTGAAGTAAATACGAGGTTTACATGACACTACGCAATGAATGTTATATCTTATCGTGAAACATAGATGTGAAATGCGATATCGCGTTTTATGAAGCATTAGAACTCTATTGCTACGATACGTAGACATCTGCAAACGCTATTTTCTTGCAATGAACTGTCGCATTTACACTCTCTTGAAGTGAATACGAGGTTTACATGACACTTCGCAATGAATATTATATCTTATCATGAAACTCAGAAAAGGGATGCGATATCGCGTTTCAAGAAGGATTGGAACTCTATTGCTACGATACGTAGACATCTATAAGCGCTATTTCCTTGATAGGAAGTGTCGCATTTACATTCATTCGAAGTAAATACGAGGTTTACATGACACTTCGCAATGAATGTTATATCTTATCATGAAACATAGAAGTGAAATGCGATATCGCGTTTTAAGAAGCATTAGAACTACATTGCTACGATACGTACACATCTGCAAACGCTATATCCTTGCAAGGAAGTGTCGCTTTTACACTCTTTTGAAGTGAATACGAGGTTTACATAACACTTCGCAATGAATGTTATATCTTATCATGAAACTCAGGAAAGAGATGCGATATCGCGTTTCAAGAAGCATTAGAACTCTATTGCTACGATACGTAGACATCTGCAAAAGCTATTTCCTTGAAAGGAAGTGTCGCATTTACATTCATTTGAAGTAAATACGAGGTTTACATGACACTTCGCAATGAATGTTATATCTTATCATGAAACATCGAAGTGAAATGCGATATCGCGTTTTAAGAAGCATTAGGACTCTATTGCTACGATACGTACACATCTGCAAACGCTATTTCCTTGCAAGGAAGTGTCGCATTTACACTCTTTTGAAGTGAATACGAGGTTTACATGACACTTCGCAATGAATGTTGTATCTTATCATGAAACATAGAAATGAGATGCGATATCGCGTTTTAAGAAGCATTAGAACTCTATTGCTACGATACGTAGACATCTGTAAAAGCTATTTCCTTGAAAGGAAGTGTCGCATTTACATTCATTTGAAGTAAATACGAGGTTTACATGACACTTCGCAATGAATGTTATATCCTATCATGAAACATCGAAGTGAAATGCGATATCGCGTTTTAAGAAGCATTAGAACTCTATTGCAACGATACGTACACATCTGCAAACGCTATTTCCTTGCAAGGAAGTGTCGCATTTACACTCTTTTGAAGTGAATACGAGGTTTACATGACACTTCGCAATGAATGTTATACCTTATCATGAAACATAGAAGTGAAATGCGATATCGCGTTTTAAGAAGCATTAGAATTCTATTGCTACGATACGTAGACATCTGCAAACGCTATTTCCTTGCAAGGAAGTGTCGCATTTACACTCTTTTGAAGTGAATACGAGGTTTACATGACACTTCGCAATGAATGTTATATCTTATCATGAAACATAGAAGTGAAATGCGATATCGCGTTTTAAGAAGCATTAGAACTCTATTGCTACGATACGTAGACATCTGCAAACGCTATTTCCTTGCTAGGAAGTGTCGCATTTACACTCTTTTGAAGTGAATACGTGGTTTACATGACACTTCGCAATGAATGTTATATCCTATCATGAAACATCGAAGTGAAATGCGATATCGCGTTTTAAGAAGCATTAGAACTCTATTGCTACGATACGTACACATCTGCAAACGCTATTTCCTTGCAAGGAAGTGTCGCATTTACACTCTTTTGAAGTGAATACGAGGTTTACATGACACTTCGCAATGAATGTTATATCTTATCGTGAAACATAGATGTGAAATGCGATATCGCGTTTTATGAACCATTAGAACTCTATTGCTACGGTACGTAGACATCTGCAAACGCTATTTCCTTGCAAGGAACTGTCGCATTTACATTCATTTGAAGTAAATACGAGGTTTACATGACACTTCGCAATGAATGTTATATCTTATCGTGAAACATAGATGTGAAATGCGATATCGCGTTTTATGAAGCATTAGAACTCTATTGCTACGATACGTAGACATCTGCAAACGCTATTTCCTTGCAATGAACTGTCGCATTTACACTCTTTTGAAGTGAATACGAGGTTTACATGACACTTCGCAATGAATATTATATCTTATCATGAAACTCAGAAAAGGGATGCGATATCGCGTTTCAAGAAGGATTGGAACTCTATTGCTACGATACGTAGACATCTGCAAACGCTATTTCCTTGAAAGGAAGTGTCGCATTTACATTCATTTGAAGTAAATACGAGGTTTACATGACACTTCGCAATGAATGTTATATCTTATCGTGAAACATAGATGTGAAATGCGATATCGCGTTTTATGAACCATTAGAACTCTATTGCTACGATACGTAGACATCTGCAAACGCTATTTCCTTGCAAGGAACTGTCGCACTTACATTCATTTGAAGTAAATACGAGGTTTACATGACACTACGCAATGAATGTTATATCTTATCGTGAAACATAGATGTGAAATGCGATATCGCGTTTTATGAAGCATTAGAACTCTATTGCTACGATACGTAGACATCTGCAAACGCTATTTTCTTGCAATGAACTGTCGCATTTACACTCTTTTGAAGTGAATACGAGGTTTACATGACACTTCGCAATGAATATTATATCTTATCATGAAACTCAGAAAAGGGATGCGATATCGCGTTTCAAGGAGGATTGGAACTCTATTGCTACGATACGTAGACATCTATAAGCGCTATTTCCTTGATAGGAAGTGTCGCATTTACATTCATTCGAAGTAAATACGAGGTTTACATGACACTTCGCAATGAATGTTATATCTTATCATGAAACATAGAAGTGAAATGCGATATCGCGTTTTAAGAAGCATTAGAACTACATTGCTACGATACGTACACATCTGCAAACGCTATATCCTTGCAAGGAAGTGTCGCTTTTACACTCTTTTGAAGTGAATACGAGGTTTACATAACACTTCGCAATGAATGTTATATCTTATCATGAAACTCAGGAAAGAGATGCGATATCGCGTTTCAAGAAGCATTAGAACTCTATTGCTACGATACGTAGACATCTGCAAAAGCTATTTCCTTGAAAGGAAGTGTCGCATTTACATTCATTTGAAGTAAATACGAGGTTTACATGACACTTCGCAATGAATGTTATATCTTATCGTGAAACATAGATGTGAAATGCGATATCGCGTTTTATGAAGCATTAGGACTCTATTGCTACGATACGTAGACATCTGCAAACGCTATTTCCTTGCAAGGAACTGTCGCATTTACATTCATTTGAAGTAAATACGAGGTTTACATGACACTTCGCAATGAATGTTATATCTTATCGTGAAACATAGATGTGAAATGCGATATCGCGTTTTATGAAGCATTAGAACTCTATTGCTACGATACGTAGACATCTGCAAACGCTATTTCCTTGCAATGAACTGTCGCATTTACACTCTTTTGAAGTGAATACGAGGTTTACATGACACTTCGCAATGAATATTATATCTTATCATGAAACTCAGAAAAGGGATGCGATATCGCGTTTCAAGAAGGATTGGAACTATATTGCTACGATACGTAGACATCTATAAGCGCTATTTCCTTGAAAGGAAGTGTCGCATTTACATTCATTTGAAGTAAATACGAGGTTTACATGACACTTCGCAATGAATGTTATATCTTATCATGAAACATCGAAGTGAAATGCGATATCGCGTTTTAAGAAGCATTAGAACTCTATTGCTACGATACGTAGACATCTGCAAACGCTATTTCCTTGCAAGGAAGTGTCGCATTTACACTCTTTTGAAGTGAATACGAGGTTTACATGACACTTCGCAATGAATGTTATATCTTATCATGAAACATAGAAGTGAAATGCGATATCGCGTTTTAAGAAGCATTAGAACTCTATTGCTACGATACGTAGACATCTGCAAACAATATTTCCCTGCAAGGAAGTGTCGCATTTACACCCTTTTGAAGTTAATACGAGGTTTACATAACACTTCGCAATGAATGTTGTATCTTATCATGAAACATAGAAATGAGATGCGATATCGCGTTTTAAGAAGCATTAGAACTCTATTGCTACGATACGTAGACATCTGTAAACGCTATTTCCTTGAAAGGAAGTGTCGCATTTACATTCATTTGAAGTAAATACGAGGTTTACATGTGTCACGTCTCAAGTTCGGGAAAATTTCCTATTTGACCGTGATCGACACGTAGCCGTCTCCGAAATCTGCGCGCTGAATTGCGGCGGACGCCGGGTTCTTTATGGCTCGCGAAACACTGGTACGAAACGCGGACGCGGTGAACAAGGACGTTCACCTACCTTTTGATGGCTTGAGTGGCTGCTTTAATCGGCTTTCCTTTGTAGATACCGCTGGAAACGTGGATCCCCCTCCGGAATGGTCCCAGTATACGGGCTGTGAGGCGGAATCGTCAAAGGGATGAGTTTCCAGCGAGACTGCTCGGTGGTGTTGGACTTCTCTGTACTCTGCGGTGAAGACGGCTGTGCAGGACGGCCGGTGTGCGGAGGAGCCACGGCGAGGATGGCTGAATAGCTGAAGATCGGTACTTGACTTTCCAGGCCCGCGTATTCTCGCACCAATCGACGTATGAAATTCTTCCTTCCCGCGCGTCGAGTTCTTTTCCTACCGTCGGCACAACGCATTCAGCCTACTTCCTCAAAGTCCGGATACGGGTCCACTAAGCGGCGGTCCGCTCTAGTTTGCCGGTCCGTAAGAGTGGAAGGTCGACGTAGATTCGCTCGTAGTGAGACAATGGGTCGATCCAGCTAAGCGGCGGTCCTCTCTAACCGATCGATTACCAAGCCTCGACTACGGTGAAACTCGAATGTGTTTAATACGCGAGAACTCGTGGAAGACTTCGTGTTATACTCGAGTGTTGCAAGGAATTGTATTAACGAGAGATATTAATTCTGATAAAATAAAGATATATTCTAAATAATCCTACGCTTACACTTACTGTCCCTATCGAGCTAAGTTAAAATTAGTTTAATATTAGAAATAGAATAACAAGACTTTAGAATTAGAATTGACTTTGATTTAGAAGTTGTAATACCTCCAAGTGAGGCAGAGACTGGCCCGAAGGCATGAGGCTGAAGACCGTTCAGCTTGAGCGACAGACGATTACTGATCTCTGACTTGCGTGTCCGCGACCTCCTCGGATCGCGCGGCGCGCAAGTCGTTGGGCCCCAGAGTGGGGCGGCCGCTCGGCCCGCGAAGTGGGGCGGCCGGTCGTGGAGGGGCGCGGCTCGCGTTGAGCGTGAGCCGGGCGCGTCGGACACTTGTTCGAGCGTATCGTAGCGGATTATAATGTAATTTAGAAATTAGTATTCAACATAGATTTGCCTTAAAATTATTCGTGTGTGTTGTTTCTGTATATACATGGTCGTGTAGTGTGCTTACTAGCTACGGACTTAAGATATCTTATGAGTAGACATTAGAGAAGTATATATAATGGAGATTTACAGCTGCTGACTCTGTGCAGTGTGCGATGGCGTCTTCGTGCTGCGGCTGGGGGTTGCGTACCCTCCAACTTCGTCGAGGTCGCGCGTCGTGGCGCGGTCGAGTGGTCGAATCCCCGGGTGTGTAGATGGCTGCCTTGGCTCGGCGGTCGGGCTGGTTGCCCGTGTACAGGGGCGCTCGTCCCTTGTGGCTACGTGCGGCTGGCGGTGCGTATGGACCTGCCGGGTGCTGCGGGAGGCGTTGGGGGGTGGAAGGCGGTACGCCGGACGTCACACATGACACTTCGCAATGAATGTTATATCTTACCATGAAACATCGAAGTGAAATGCGATATCGCGTTTTAAGAAGCATTAGAACTCTATTGCTACGATACGTACACATCTGCAAACGCTATTTCCTTGCAAGGAAGTGTCGCATTTACACTCTTTTGAAGTGAATACGAGGTTTACATGACACTTCGCAATGAATGTTATACCTTATCATGAAACATAGAAGTGAAATGCGATATCGCGTTTTAAGAAGCATTAGAACTCTATTGCTACGATACGTAGACATCTGCAAACGCTATTTCCTTGCAATGAACTGTCGCATTTACACTCTATTGAAGTGAATACGAGGTTTACATGACACTTCGCAATGAATATTATATCTTATTATGAAACATAGAAATGAGATGCGATATCGCGTTTTATGAAGCATTAGAACTCTATTGCTACGAAACGTAGACATCTGCAAACGCTATTTCCTTGGAAGGAACTGTCGCATTTACACTCTTTTGAAGTGAATACGAGGTTTACATGACACTTCGCAATGAATATTATATCTTATCATGAAACTCAGAAAGGGGATGCGATATCGCGTTTCAAGAAGCATTAGAACTCTATTGCTACGATACGTAGACATCTATAAGCGCTATTTCCTTGAAAGGAAGTGTCGCATTTACATTCATTCGAAGTAAATACGAGGTCTACATGACACTTCGCAATGAATGTTATATCTTATCATGAAACATAGAAGTGAAATGCGATATCGCGTTTTAAGAAGCATTATAACTCTATTGCTACGATACGTACACATCTGCAAGCGCTATTTCCTTGCAAGGAAGTGTCGCATTTACACTCTTTTGAAGTGAATACGAGGTTTACATGACACTTCGCAGTGAATATTATATCTTATCATGAAACTCAGAAAAGAGATGCGATATCGCGTTTCAAGAAGCATTAGAACTCTATTGCTACGATACGTAGACAACTGCAAGCGCCATTTCCTTGAGAGGAAGTGTCGCATTTACATTCATTTGAAGTAAATACGAGGTTTACATGACACTTCGCAATGAATGTTATATCTTATCATGAAACATAGATGTGAAATGCGATATCGCGTTTTATGAACCATTAGAACTCTATTGCTACGATACGTTGACACCTGCAAACGCTATTTCCTTGAAAGGAACTGTCGCATTTACATTCATTTGAAGTAAATACGAGGTTTACATGACACTTCGCAATAAATATTATATCTTATTATGAAACATAGAAATGAGATGCGATATCGCGTTTTAAGAAGCATTAGAACTCTATTGCTACGATACGTAGACATCTGTAAACGCTATTTCCTTGAAAGGAAGTGTCGCATTTATCTTATCATGAAACATAGATGTGAAATGCGATATCACGTTTTATGAACCATTAGAACTCTATTGCTACGATACGTAGACACCTGCAAACGCTATTTCCTTGCAAGGAACTGTCGCATTTACACTCTTGTGAAGTGAATACGAGGTTTACATGACACTTCGCAATGAATGTTATATCTTATCATGAAACATAGAAGTGAAATGCGACATCGCGTTTTAAGAAGCATTAGAACTCTATTGCTACGATACGTAAACATCTGCAAACGCTATTTCCTTGCAGGGAAGTGTCGCATTTACACCCTTTTGAAGTGAATACGAGGTTTACATGACACTTCGCAATGAATATTATATCTTATTATGAAACATAGAAATGAGATGCGATATCGCGTTTTATGAAGCATTAGAACTCTATTGCTACGAAACGTAGACATCTGCAAACGCTATTTCCTTGGAAGGAACTGTCGCATTTACACTCTTTTGAAGTGAATACGAGGTTTACATGACACTTCGCAATGAATATTATATCTTATTATGAAACATAGAAATGAGATGCGATATCGCGTTTCAAGAAGCATTAGAACTCTATTGCTACGATACGTTGACACCTGCAAACGCTATTTCCTTGCAAGGAAGTGTCGCATTTACACTCTTTTGAAGTGAATACGAGGTTTACATAACACTTCGCAATGAATGTTATATCTTATCATAAAACATAGAAGTGAAATGCGATATCGCATTTTAAGAAGCATTAGAACTATATTGCTACGATACGTAAACATCTGCAAACGCTATTTCCTTGCAGGGAAGTGTCGCATTTACACCCTTTTGAAGTGAATACGATGTTTACATGACACTTCGCAATGAATATTATATCTTATTATGAAACATAGAAATGAGATGCGATATCGCGTTTTATGAAGCATTAGAACTCTATTGCTACGATACGTAGACATCTGCAAACGCTATTTCCTTGCAAGGAACTGTCGCATTTACACTCTTTTGAAGTGAATACGAGGTTTACATGACACTTCGCAATGAATATTATATCTTATCATGAAACTCAGAAAAGGGATGCGATATCGCGTTTCAAGAAGCATTAGAACTCTATTGCTACGATACGTAGACATCTATAAGCGCTATTTCCTTGAAAGGAAGTGTCGCATTTACATTCATTCGAAGTAAATACGAGGTTTACATGACACTTCGCAATGAATGTTATATCTTATCATGAAACATAGAAGTGAAATGCGATATCGCATTTTAAGAAGCATTATAACTCTATTGCTACGATACGTACACATCTGCAAGCGCTATTTCCTTGCAAGGAAGTGTCGCATTTACACTCTTTTGAAGTGAATACGAGGTTTACATGACACTTCGCAGTGAATATTATATCTTATCATGAAACTCAGAAAAGAGATGCGATATCGCGTTTCAAGAAGCATTAGAACTCTATTGTTACGATACGTAGACAACTGCATGCGCTATTTCCTTGAAAGGAAGTGTCGCATTTACATTCATTTGAAGTAAATACGAGGTTTACATGGCACTTCGCAATGAATGTTATATATTATCATGAAACATAGATGTGAAATGCGATATCGCGTTTTATGAACCATTAGAACTCTATTGCTACGATACGTTGACACCTGCAAACGCTATTTCCTTGAAAGGAAGTGTCGCATTTACATTCATTTGAAGTGAATACGAGGTTTACATGACACTTCGCAATGAATGTTATATCTTATTATGAAACATAGAAATGAGATGCGATATCGCGTTTTAAGAAGCATTAGAACTCTATTGCTACGATACGTAGACATCTGTAAACGCTATTTCCTTGAAAGGAAGTGTCGCATTTATCTTATCATGAAACATAGATGTGAAATGCGATATCGCGTTTTATGAACCATTAGAACTCTATTGCTACGATACGTAGACACGTGCAAACGCTATTTCCTTGCAAGGAACTGTCGCATTTTCACTCTTTTGAAGTGAATACGAGGTTTACATGACACTTCGCAATGAATGTCATATCTTATCATGAAACATAGAAGTGAAATGCGACATCGCGTTTTAAGAAGCATTAGAACTCTATTGCTACGATACGTAAACATCTGCAAACGCTATTTCCTTGCTGGGAAGTGTCGCATTTACACCCTTTTGAAGTGAATACGAGGTTTACATGACACTTCGCAATGAATATTATATCTTATTATGAAACATAGAAATGAGATGCGATATCGCGTTTTATGAAGCATTAGAACACTATTGCTACGATACGTAGACATCCGCAAACGCTATTTCCTTGCAAGGAACTGTCGCATTTACACTCTTTTGAAGTGAATACGAGGTTTACATGACACTTCGCAATGAATATTATATCTTATCATGAAACTCAGAAAAGGGATGCGATATCGCGTTTCAAGAAGCATTAGAACTCTATTGCTACGATACGTAGACATCTATAAGCGCAATTTCCTTGAAAGGAAGTGTCGCATTTACATTCATTCGAAGTAAATACGAGGTTTACATGACACTTCGCAATGAAAGTTATATCTTATCATGAAACATAGAAGTGAAATGCGATATCGCGCTTTAAGAAGCATTTTAACTCTATTGCTACGATACGTACACATCTGCAAGCGCTATTTCCTTGCAAGGAAGTGTCGCATTTACCCTCTTTTGAAGTGAATACGAGGTTTACATGACACTTCGCAGTAAATATTATATCTTATCATGAAACTCAGAAAAGAGATGCGATATCGCGTTTCAAGAAGCATTAGAACTCTATTGCTACGATACGTAGACATCAGTAAACGCTATTTCCTTGAAAGGAAGTGTCGCATTTACATTCATTTGAAGTAAATACGAGGTTTACATGACACTTCTCAATGAATGTTATATCTTATCATGAAACATAGATGTGAAATGCGATATCGCGTTTTATGAACCATTAGAACTCTATTGCTACGATACGTTGACACCTGCAAACGCTATTTCCTTGAAAGGAAGTGTCGCATTTACATTCATTTGAAGTGAATACGAGGTTTACATGACACTTCGCAATGAATGTTATATCTTATTATGAAACATAGAAATGAGATGCGATATCGCGTTTTAAGAAGCATTAGAACTCTATTGCTACGATACGTAGACATCTGTAAACGCTATTTCCTTGAAAGGAAGTGTCGCATTTATCTTATCATGAACCATAGATGTGAAATGCGATATCGCGTTTTATGAACCATTAGAACTCTATTGCTACGATACGTAGACACCTGCAAACGCTATTTCCTTGCAAGGAACTGTCGCATTTAAACTCTTTTGAAGTGAATACGAGGTTTACATGACACTTCGCAATGAATGTCATATCTTATCATGAAACATAGAAGTGAAATGCGACATCGCGTTTTAAGAAGCATTAGAACTCTATTGCTACGATACGTAAACATCTGCAAACGCTATTTCCTTGCTGGGAAGTGTCGCATTTACACCCTTTTGAAGTGAATACGAGGTTTACATGACACTTCGCAATGAATATTACATCTTATTATGAAACATAGAAATGAGATGCGATATCGCGTTTTATGAAGCATTAGAACTCTATTGCTACGATACGTAGACATCCGCAAACGCTATTTCCTTGCAAGGAACTGTCGCATTTACACTCTTTTGAAGTGAATACGAGGTTTACATGACACTTCGCAATGAATATTATATCTTATCATGAAACTCAGAAAAGGGATGCGATATCGCGTTTCAAGAAGCATTAGAACTCTATCGCTACGATACGTAGACATCTATAAGCGCTATTTCCTTGAAAGGAAGTGTCGCATTTACATTCATTCGAAGTAAATACGAGGTTTACATGACACTTCGCAATGAATGTTATATCTTATCATGAAACATAGAAGTGAAATGCGATATCGCGTTTTAAGAAGCATTATAACTCTATTGCTACGATACGTACACATCTGCAAGCGCTATTTCCTTGCAAGGAAGTGTCGCATTTACCCTCTTTTGAAGTGAATACGAGGTTTACATGACACTTCGCAGTGAATATTATATCTTATCATGAAACTCAGAAAAGAGATGCGATATCGCGTTTCAAGAAGCATTAGAACTCTATTGCTACGATACGTAGACATCTGTAAAGGCTATTTCCTTGAAGGGAAGTGTCGCATTTATCTTTTCATGAAACATAGATGTGAAATGCGATATCGCGTTTTATGAACCATTAGAACTCTATTGCTACGATACGTAGACACCTGCAAACGCTATTTCCTTGCAAGGAACTGTCGCATTTACACTCTTTTGAAGTGAATACGAGGTTTACATGACACTTCGCAATGAATGTTATATCTTATCATGAAACATAGAAGTGAAATGCGACATCGCGTTTTAAGAAGCATTAGGACTCTATTGCTACGATACGTAGACATCTGCAAACGCTATTTCCTTGCAAGGAAGTGTCGCATTTACACTCTTTTGAAGTGAATACGAGGTTTACATAACACTTCGCAATGAATGTTATATCTTATCATGAAACTCAGGAAAGAGATGCGATATCGCGTTTCAAGAAGCATTAGAACTCTATTGCTACGATACGTAGACATCTGCAAAAGCTATTTCCTTGAAACGAAGTGTCGCATTTACATTCATTTGAAGTAAATACGAGGTTTACATGACACTTCGCAATGAATGTTATATCTTATCGTGAAACATAGAAGTGAAATGCGACATCGCGTTTTAAGAAGCATTAGAACTCTATTCCTACGATACGTAAACATCTGCAAACGCTATTTCCTTGCTGGGAAGTGTCGCATTTACACCCTTTTGAAGTGAATACGAGGTTTACATGACACTTCGCAATGAATATTATATCTTATTATGAAACATAGAAATGAGATGCGATATCGCGTTTTATGAAGCATTAGAACTCTATTGCTACGATACGTAGACATCCGCAAACGCTATTTCCTTGCAAGGAACTGTCGCATTTACACTCTTTTGAAGTGAATACGAGGTTTACATGACACTTCGCAATGAATATTATATCTTATCATGAAACTCAGAAAAGGGATGCGATATCGCGTTTCAAGAAGCATTAGAACTCTATTGCTACGATACGTAGACATCTATAAGCGCTATTTCCTTGAAAGGAAGTGTCGCATTTACATTCATTCGAAGTAAATACGAGGTTTACATGACACTTCGCAATGAATGTTATATCTTATCATGAAACATAGAAGTGAAATGCGATATCGCGTTTTAAGAAGCATTATAACTCTATTGCTACGATACGTACACATCTGCAAGCGCCATTTCCTTGCAAGGAAGTGTCGCATTTACCCTCTTTTGAAGTGAATACGAGGTTTACATGACACTTCGCAGTGAATATTATATCTTATCATGAAACTCAGAAAAGAGATGCGATATCGCGTTCAAGAAGCATTAGAACTCTATTGCTACGATACGTAGACATCTGTAAACGCTATTTCCTTGAAAGGAAGTGTCGCATTTATCTT
>NW_027490521.1:112970-159368 GCF_050948175.1 Xylocopa sonorina | reverse complement strand
TCTGGAAACGCTATTTCCTAGAAAGGAAGTGTCGCATTCATTTTCTTTTGAAATGAATATGTGGTATACATAACACTGCACAATGAATATTATATCTTATCTTGTGACATAGAAATGAAATGCGATATTGCGATTTAAGAAGCATTTGAACTATTTGCTTCGATACGTAGACATCTGGAAATGCAATTTCCTAGAATGGAAGTGTCGCATTCACATTCATTTGATGTGTAGACGAGGAATACATAACACTTCGAATGAAATATTATATCATATCATGAAACATAGAAATGAGATGCGATATCTCGTTTTGAGAAGCATTAGAACTCTATTGCTACGATACGTAGACTTCTGCAAACGCTATTTAATAGGAAGGAAGTGTCGCATTTACATTCTTTTGATGTGATTGCGAGGAATACACCACATTTCGCAATGGATATTATGTCTTATCATGAACCATAAAATTGTGATGCGATACATCTTATCATGAAACATAGAAACGAGATGCGATATCTCGTTTGAAGATTCATTAGATCTCTATTGCTACGATACGTAGACATCTGCAAACGCTATTTCCTAGCAAGGACGTGTCACATTTACATTCTTTTGAAGTGAATACGAGGTTTACATAACACTCCACAATGAATATTATATCTTATCACGAAACACAGAAATGACATGCGAAATCGCGATTTAAAAAGCATTAGAACTCACTTGCGTCGGTACCTAGACATCTGCAAACGCTACGTCCTAGCAAGGAAGTATCGCATTTACATTCTTTTGAAGTGAGTACGAGGTTTACATAACACTCCACAATGAATACTATATCTTATCACGAAACATAGAAATGACATGAGAAATCGCGATTTAAAAAGCATTAGAACTCTCTTGTTTCCATACGTAGGGCATCCGCAAACACTACGCCCTAGCAAGGAAGTGTCGCATTTACATTATTTTGAAGTGAATACGAGGTATACATGACACTTCGCAATGAATATTATATCTTATAATGGAACATAGAAATCAGATGCGATATCTCATATTAAGAAGCATTAGAGCTCCATTGCTTCGATACGTAGACATCTGCAAACGCTACTTCCTGGCAAGGAAGCGTAGCAATTACATTCATTTGATGTGAATTCGAGGTATACATAACACTGCACAATGAATATTATATCTTATCAAGAAACATAGAAATGAGATGCGATATCTCATTTTAAGAAGCATTAGAGATCTATTTCTTCGATACGTAGACATCTGCAAACGCTACATCCTGGCAAGGAAGTGACGCATTTACATTCTTTTGAATTGAATACGAGGTATACATGACACTTCGCAATGAATATTATATCTTATCATGAAGCATAAAAATGAGATGCGATATCGCGTTTTGAGAAGCACTACAACTCTATTGCTACGATGCGTAGACATATGGAAACGCTACGTCCTAGCAAGGAACTGTCGCATTTACATTCTTTTGAAGTGAATACGAGGTATTCATGACACTTCGCAATGAATATTATATATTATCACGAAACTATATAAATGAGATGCGATATCGCGATTTAAGTAGCATTAGAACTCTAATGCTACGATACGTAGACATCTGCAAACGCTATTTCCTAGCAAGCAATAGTCGCATTTACATTCTTTTTGAAAGTGAATACGAGGTATACATGACACTTCGCAATGAATATTATATCTTATCATGAAGCATAGAAGTGAGATGCGATATCGCGTTTTGAGAAGCACTACAACTCTATTGCTACGATACGTAGACATCTGCAAACGCTATTTCCTAGCAAGCAATATTCGCATTTATATTATTTTGAAGTGAATACGAGGTACACATGACACTTCGTAATGAATATTATATCTTATCATGAAACATAGAAATGACATGCGATATCGCGATTTAAGTAGCATTAGAATTCTATTGCTACGACATGTAGGCATCTGCAAACGCTATTTCCTAGCATGGAAGTGTGGGCACATACATTCTTTTGAAGTGAATACGAGGTATACATGACACTTCGCAATGAATATTATATCTTATCACGAAACACAGATGTGAGATGCGATATCGCGTTTTAAGAAGCATTAGAACTCTTTTGCCTCGACACGTAGACATCTGCAGACTCTATTTCCAAGCATGGAAGTGTCGCATTTATATTCTTTTGCAGTGAATACGAGGTTGTACATGACACTTCGCAATGAATATTACATCTTATCACGAAACATTGAAATGAAATGCGACATGTCGTTTAAGAAGCATTAGAATCCTATTGCTACGATACGTAGACATCTGCAAACGATATTCGCAAGGATAGAAACGTCGCATTTACATTCTTTTGAAGTGAATTACAAGGTATACATGACACTTCGCAATGAATATTATATCTTATCACGAAACATTGAAATGAAATGCGACATCTCGTTTTAAGAAGTATTAGAACCCTATTGCTACGATACGTAGACATCTGCAAACGCTATTTCCTAGCAAGCAATAGTCGCATTTACATTCTTATGAAGTGAATACGAGGTATACATGACACTTGGCAATGAATATTATATCTTATCACGAAATATAGAAAAGAGATGCGATATCGCGATTTAAGTAGCATTAGAAATCTATTGCTACGATACGTAGACGTCTGCAAACGCTATTTCCTAGCAAGCAATAGTCGCATTTACATTCTTTTGAGTGAAAGTGATACGAGGTATACATGACACTTCGCAATGAAATATTATATCTTATCACGAAACATTGAAATGAAATGCGACATCTCGTTTTAAGAAGCATTAGAATCCTATTGCTACGATACGTAGACATCTGCAAACGATATTCGCAAGGATAGAAACGTCGCATTTACATTCTTTTGAAGTGAATACAAGGTATACATGACACTTCGCAATGAATATTATATATCTTATCACGAAACATTGAAATGAAATGCGACATTCTCGTTTTAAGAAGTATTAGAAACCCTATTGCTACGATACGTAGACATCTGCAAACGCTATTTCCTAGCAAGCAATAGTCGCATTTACATTCTTATGAAGTGAATACGAGGGTATACATGACACTTGGCAATGAATATTATATCTATCACGAAATATAGAAAAGAGATGCGATATCGCGATTTAAGTAGCATTAGAAATCTATTGCTACGATACGTAGGCATCTGAATACGCTATTTCCTAGCAAGGAAGTGTCGCATTTACATTCGTTTGGAGTGAATACGAGGTATACATGACACTTCGCAATGAATATTACATCTTATCACGAAATATAGAAATGAGATGCGATATCGCGATTTATGTAGCATTAGAACTCTATTGCTACGATACGTAGACGTCTGCAAACGCTATTTCCTAGCAAGCAATAGTCGCATTTACATTCTTTTGAAGTGAATACGAGGTGTACATGACACTTCGCAATGAATATTACATTCTTATCACGAAACATAGAAATGAGATGCGATATCGCGATTTAAGTAGCATTAGAAATCTATTGCTACGATACGTAGACATCTGCAAACGCTATTTCCTAGCAAGCAATAGTCGCATTTTACATTCTTATGAAGTGAATACGAGGTATACATGACACTTCGCAATGAATATTATAACTTATCACGAAATATAGAAAAGAGATGCGATATCGCGATTTAAGTAGCATTAGAAATCTATTGCTACGATACGTAGACATCTGAATACGCTAATTCCTAGCAAGGAAGTGTCGCATTTTACATTCTTTTGGAAGTGAATACGAGGTATACATGACACTTCGCAATGAATATTATATCTTATCACGAAACATTGAAATGAAATGCGACATCTCGTTTTAAGAAGCATTAGAATCCTACTGCTACGATACGTAGACATCTGCAAACGATATTCGCAAGGATAGAAACGTCGCATTTACAATCTTTTGAAGTGAATACAAGGTATACATGACACTTCGCAATGAATATTATATCTTATCACGAAACATTGAAATGAAATGCGACATCTCGTTTTAAGAAGTATTAGAACCCTATTGCTACGATACGTAGACATCTGCAAACGATATTCCCAAGGATGGCAAACGTCGCATTTACATTCTTTTGAAGTGAATACGAGGTATTCATGACACTTCGCAATGAATATTATATCTTATCACGAAACATAGAAGTGAGATGCCATATCGCGTTTTAAGAAGCATCAGAACTCTATTGCCAGCTACACGTAGACATCTGCAGACTCTATTTCCTAGCATGGAGTGTCGTTCGCATTTACATTCTTTTGAAGTGAATGCGAGGTACACATGACAC
Organism: Xylocopa sonorina; assembly: GCF_050948175.1. NCBI lineage: Eukaryota > Metazoa > Arthropoda > Insecta > Hymenoptera > Apidae > Xylocopa > Xylocopa sonorina. The sequence goes on along the minus strand of NW_027490521.1, from coordinate 155,058 downwards.
TTCGCAATGAATATTACATCTTATCACGAAACATAGAAAATGAGATGCGATATCGCGAATTAAGTAGCATTAGAACTCTACTGCTACGATTCGTAGATATCTGCAAACGCTATATCCTAGCAAGGAAGTGTCGCATTTGCATTAATTTCAAGTGCATGCGAGGTATACATGACACTTCGCAATGAATATTATATATTATCAAGAAACACAGAAATGAGAAGCGATATCGCGTTTTGAGAAGCATTAGAACTCTAATACCACGATACGTAGACATCTGCAAACGCTACTTCCTAGCAAGGAAGTTATCGCATTTACATTCATTTGAAGTATAGACGAGATATACATAACAATGCACAATGAATATTTATACCTTATCATGGAACGTAGAAATGAGATTCGATATGGCGATATAAGAAGCATTAGAAATCTATTGGTTCGATACGTAGACATCTGCAAATGCTGTTTCCTAGCAAGGAAGTGTCGCATTTACATTCTTTTGAAGTGAATACGAGGTATACATAACACAGCACAATGAATATTTATATATTATCATGAAACATAGTAATGAGTAGCGATATCGCGTTTTCAGAAGCATTGGAACTCTATTGCTTCGATACGTAGACATCAGCAAACGCTGTTTCCTAGCAAGGAAGTATCGCATTTACATTCTTTTGAAGTGTATACGAGGTATACATAACACTCCACACTGAATACTATATATTATCATTGAAACATAGTAATTAGTAGTGATATTGCGTTTTTAAAGGAAGAATTGGAACTCTATTGCTTCGATACGTAGACATCTGCGAACGCTATTTCCTAGCGAGGAAGTGTCGCATTTACATTCTTTTTGAAGTGGGTACGAGGTATACATAACACTCCACAATGAATATTATATCTTATCAAGAAACATTGATATGAGATGCAATATGGCGATTTAAGAAGCATTAGAACTCTTACTGCTTCGATACGTAGGTATCTGCAAACGCTATTTCCTAGCAAGGAAGTGTCGCATTTACATTCATTTGAAGAGTATGCGAATAGTGAATATTATATATTATCTGAAACATAGGAATGAGAAGCGATATGGCGATTTAAGAAGCATTAGATCCCTACTGCCTCGATACGTACACATCAGCAAACGCTACTTCCTAGCAAGGTAGTGTCGTATTTACATTCTTTTGAAAGGAATACGAGGTATACATGACACTTCGCAATGAATATTATATCTTATCATGAAAGCTAGATATGAGATGCGATATGACGATTTAAGAAGCATTAGAGAAACTATTGCTTCGATACGTAGATATCTGCAAACGCTATTTTCTGGCAAGCAAGTGTCGCGTTTACATTCTTTTGAAGTGAATACGAGGTATACATAACACTCCACAATGAATATTATATCTTATCATGTGACATAGAAATGAGATACGATTATCGCGATTTAAGAAGCATTAGAGCACTATTGCCTCGATACGTAGACATCTGCAAACGCTACTTCCTAGCTAGGATGTGTCGCATCCTCATTCATTTGAAGTGAATACGAGGTATACATGACACTTCGGAATGGATATTATATCTTATCATGAAACATAGAAATGAGATGCGATATCGCGTTTTTAAGAAGCATTAGAGCTCTATTGCTTCGATACATAGACATCTGCAAACGCTGTTTCCTAGCAAGAAAGTGTCGCATTTACATTCATTTTGAAGTGTATGCGAGGTATAGGTGACACTTCGCAATGAAGAATATTGATCTTATCATGAAACATAGAAATGAGAAGCGATATCGTGCTTTAAGAGACTTTAGAACTCTATTACTTCGATACGTAGACATTTGCAAACGTTATTATCTAGCAAGGAAGTGTCGCATTTTTCATTCTTTAGATGTGAATACGAGGAATACATGACACTTCGCAATGAATATTATATCTTGTTATGAAAACATAGAAAATGAGATGCGGTATCCGTTTTAAGAAGTAATAGAAAATCTATTGCTTCGGTACGGAGACATCTGCAAACGTTATTTCCTAGCAAGGAAGTGTGTCGCATTTACATTCTTTTGAAGTGAATACGAGGTATACAGACACTTCGGAATGGATATTATATCTTATCATGAATCATAGAAATGGGATACGATATCGCGTTTTTAAGAAGCATTAGAGCACTATTGCCTCGATACGTAGACATCTGCAAACGCTATTTCCTAGCAAGGAAGTGTCGCATTAACATTCTTTTGAAGTGAATAGGCGGTATACATGACACTTCGCAATGAATATTATACCTTATCATGAAACATAGAAATGAGATGCTATATCTCGTCTTAAGAAGCATTAAAACACTATTGCTTCGATACGTAGATATATGTAGACGCTTTTTCCTAGCAAGGAAAGTGACACATTTACATTCTTTTGACGTGAATACGAGGTATACATGACACTTCGCAACGAATATTATATCTTGTCATGAAGCATAGAAATGAGATGCGATATCGCGTTTTGAGAAGCATTAGAACTCTATTGGTACGATACGTAGACACATGCAAACGCTATTTCCTAGCAAGGATGTGTCGCATTTTACATTCATTGCAAGTGTAGACGAGGTATACGTGCCACTCCGCAATGAATATTACATCTTATCATGAAACATAGAAATGAGATGCGATATCGCTTTTTGAGAAGCATCAGAACTCTATTTCTACGATACGTAGACATCTGCAAACGCTACTTCCTTGCTAGGAAGTGCCGCATTTACATTCTTTTGCAGTGAATACGAGCTATGCATAACACCCCGCAATGAATGTTATATCTTATCATGAAACATAGATATGATATGCGATATCGCGTTTTAAGAAGCATTAGAAATCTATTGCTACGGTGCGTAGATATCTGGAGACTCTATTTCCTAGCAAGGAAGTGTCGCACTTACATTCTTTTGATGTGAATACGAGGCATACATGACACTTCGCAATGTATATTATATCTTATCATGAAACATAGGAATGTGAAACATAGGAATGAGATGCGATATCGCGTTTTAAGAAGTGTCAGAACGCTGTTGCTACGATACGTAGACATATGCAAACGCTATTTCCTAGCAAGGAAGTGTCGCATTTACATTCTTCTGAAGTGAACGCGAGGTTTACCTAACACTCCACAATGAATATTACATCTTATCATGAAACATTAAAATGAGATGCGATATCGCGATTTAAAAAGTATTAGAACTCTTTGCTACGATACGTAGACATATGCAAACGCTATTTCCTAGGAAGGAAGTGTCGTATTTACATTCTTTTGAAGTGAATACGAGGTATAAGTGACACTTCGCAATGAATAATAGATCTTATCATAAAACATAGAAATGAGATACGATATCCCGTTTTAAGAAGCATTAGAAATCTATTGCTACGATACGTAGAACTCTGCAAACGCTATTTCCAAGCAAGAAAGTGTCGCATTTACATTCTTTTGAAGTAAATAGGAGTTATACATGACACATCGCAAAGAATATTATACCTTATCATGAAACATAGAAATCAGTTGCGATATCGCGAATTAAGCGGCATAAGAACTCTATTGCTACGATACGTAGACATCTGCAAACGCTATTTCATAGCAAGGAATAGTCGCATTTACATTCTTATGAAGTGAATACGAGGTATACATGACACTTCGCAATGAATATTATATCTTATCATGAAACATAGAAATGAGATGCGATATCGTGTTTTAAGATGCTTTAGGACACTATTGCTTCGATGCGTAGACATTTGCAAACGCTATTACCTTGCAAGGAAGTGTCGCATTTACATTCTTTATATGTGAATACGAGGAATACATGACACTTCCCAATGAATATTATATCTTCTCATGAAACATAGAAGTGAAATGCGATATCGCGTTTTAAGCAGTATTAGAATTCTATTTCTACGATACGAAGACATCTGCAAACGCTATTTCCCAGCAAGGAAGAGTCGCATTTACATATATTTGAAGTGAATACGAGGTTATACCTAATACGAGGTTATACTTATAAGTGACACTTCGCAATGAATAATAGATCTTGTCATAATACATAGCAATGAGATGCGATATCGTGTTTTAAGAAGCTTTAGAACTCTATTGCTTCGATACGTAGACATTTGCAAACGCTATTACCTTGCAAGGAAGTATCGCATTTACATTCTTTTGAGGTGAATAGGAAGCTTACATGACACTTCGCAATGAATATTATATCTTATCATGAAACTTAGAAATGAGATGCGATATCGCGTTTTATGAAGTGTCAGAAATAAATTTCTACGATACGAAGACATCTGCAATCGCTATTTCCCAGCAAGGAAGAGTCGTGTTTACATTCATTTGAAGTGAATACGAGGTATACGTGACACTTCACAATGAATAATAGATCTTATCATAAAACATAGAAATGAGATGCGATATCGTGTTTTAAGAAGTTTTAGGACTCTATTGCTACGATACGTAGATATCTGCAGACGCTATTTCCTAGCAAGGAAGTGTCGCATTTACATTCTTTTGAAGTTATTACGAGGAATACATGACACTTCGCAATGAATATTATATCTTATCATGAAACTTAGAAATGAGATGCGATATCGCGTTTTAAGAAGTGTCAGAACTATATTTCTACGATACGAAGACATCTGCCAACGCCATTTCCTAGCAAGGAAGTGTCGCATTTACATTCTTTTGAAGTGAATATGAGCTATACATGACACTTCGCAATGTATATTATATCCTATCATGAAACATAGAAATGAGATGCGGTATCGCGTTTTAAGGGGCATTAGTACTCTATAGCTTCGATACAGAGATATCTGATAACGTAATTTCCTAGAAAGGAACCTGCTCGCACCCCCTAACATCAACCCCTGGACGCATGCAACCAGCCAAACTCGCCTGCAGAACCAGCAACTGGAAGTCTTCGCGCGCGCATACCTGTACGCGCTCACTCACACCGAGTTCCGCTGCCTCACTCGCACCGCCGAGTATACCTGTCTCGCTCGTACCGGGCACCAGTGTCTCACTCGCACCACCGAGTATACCTGTCTCGCCCGCACCAAGGACGGGCAGCCCTATCTCCCTCGCACCGAGGATTCCGTCCTGCAGGAAGACGTAGCCGCAGCCCATCACCTGAATGGGGTCTTTTCCAATTCCGGGAACAGGATCTGCTAGAACCTTTATATTACTTCTAAGCTAGTACATACATACCATATCATGACGCATATATAAGAATTCCTAGATCTAAGTTACACTAAGTAAGATGCGTCCGGCCAGCGGCATGCGCCGCTAGCCCCACCACGAGCCGCGAGTCCCCACTCGCTGGACCGCGCGCTCTCCGCCTCGAGACGCGAGTCCCCCCACTCGCGGGACCGCGATCTCCCTACCGCGAGCGTCCGCGACCGTAGCGCCCCGCGAACCGAGGAGGTCAGAGACGCGTCTCCAGAGCACACACTCTGACTCGAGATCTCCTACCGAGGAGTCGAAACGTCTAGTTCTAGATCGTTAGCCACCTCAATGTGGGGTTCAGGCATCGTATTTCTATTTCCATTTTAACTTAGTCTTAGTCTTAGAATAATTCCAGTTCTTGTATACTTTAAACCTTGAATATATTTTATTTTTACTTTTACTATATCCAAGTACAAGTTCTTTTACCAAGTCTACTATTTCCACATCCATTAATTTTATCAAGTGTTTACAATACTAGTTCTACTTTTAACATTACATTTAACTACGAATTCTTCCACGGGTTCTTCCATACAACTGGGGTTGCTGTTCATCAAATTGAAGGAGTATAGAAATCGGCTTTGTGGCGTTGAGACCGCCGCCCATCCTTCAGATCTTAGTCGAATGTACAGAAAAACCTGGGGAATGAATCGTGCTTCCGGTTTGCGAAGAACGCGACGTGCGAGTAGGCAGAATTTCATACGATCACCTGTGCGCGAATATTTGGAGGGCGTTCCGAGAGTCGTCGCATACCAGCGACCTGCCTTCGCACCCGTCCAGACGCCGCTTTTCGAAGCGACCGTCGACGCTTCCGATCCAGACACCACGACGCATCACGCCGATTCTGCCACATTCAGCATCATCGCTGAATTCCGACCGCCGTCCTCAACTTCGCTGGCGACTGATCGAGATTTCCGTAGCAGCCAACAGAACGAAATCCGCTACGATCCCAGCGAACGATCCTCCACGCCGTTTCTACGTACAAATCGAGAGAGAAGTTTTTCGCTAGTGTCGCGTCAGCCGAAATTGTCGAACCCGGTCTTAACGCGTTCCCGCGGACCGAATTACCGAAAAATAGGCTCGTGTCGTAAAGCCTCCGGAGCGACGGAAAATAGTTTCGCCGGACGTGACACCTCGTATTCACTTCAAAAGAATGTAAATGCGACACTTCCTTGCTAGGAAATAAGGTTTGCAGATATCTACGTATCTGATATCTACGCCATATCGTATCTCATTTCTATGTTTCATCATTAGATATAATATTCATTGCGAAGTGCCATGTATACATCGTACTCCTCTCAAGAGAATGTAAATGCGACACTTCCTTTCTAGGAAATTACGTTTCCAGATGTCTACGTATCGAAGCAACAGAGTTTTAATGTTTCTTAAAACGCGATATCGCATCTCATTTCTATGTTTCATGATAAGATATAATATTCATTGTGTAGTAGCATGTATACCTGCCTACACTTCTAATGAATGTAAATGCGAAACTTCCATGCTAGGAAATAGCGTTTGCAGATGTCTACGTATCGTAGCAATAGAGTTCTGATGCTTCTCAAAACCGCGATATCGCAACTCATTCCTATGTTTCATGATAAGATATAATATTCTTTGCGAAGTGTCATGTACATCTCGTTTTTCACTTCAAACGAATGTAAATGCGAAACTTCCATGCTAGGAAATAGCGTTTGCAGATGTCTACGCATCGTAGCAATAGAGGTTCTAGTGCTTCTTAAATCGCGATATAGTATCTCACTTCTATGTTTCCAGATAGGGTATAATATGCATTGCGAAGTGTCAATGTATACCTCGTATTCACTTCAAAAGAATGTAAATGCGACACTTCCTTGCTAGGAAATGGCGTTTGCAGATGTCAACGTATCGTAGCAATAGAGTTCTAATGCTTCTTAAAACGAGAAGCCGTATTTTCATTTCTATGTTTCGTAATAAGATATAATATTCATTGTGGAATGTTATGTATACCTCGTATTCACTTCAAAAGAATGTAAATACGACACTTTCCTTGCTAGGAAATAACGTTTGCAGATGTCTACGCATCGTAGCAATGGGAGTTCTAGTGCTTCTTAAAAACGCGATATCGCCTCTCACTTCTATGTTTCATGATAAGATATAATATTCATTGCGAAGTGTCATGTATACCTCGGTCTCACTTCACAGGAATGTAAATGCGACAATTCCATGCTAAGAAAAAGCGTTTGCAGATGTCTACGTATCGTAGCAATAGAGTTCTAATGCTTCTTAAAACGAGAAGTCGTATTTCATTTCTTATGTTTCGTAAAAAGATATAATATTCATTGTGGAATGTTATGTATACCATTGCATTCACTTCAAAAGAATGTAAAATGCGACACTTCCTTGCTAGGAAATAACGTTTGCAGATGTCTACGCATCGTAGCAATAGAGTTCTAGTGCTTCTTAAAACGCGATATGGCCTCTCACTTTTATGTTTCATGATAAGATATAATATTCATTATGGAGTTGTTATGTTATACCTCGTATTCACTTCAAAAGAATGTAAATGCGACACTTCCTTCCTAGGAAACATTGTTTGCAGATGTCAACGTATCGTAGCAATAGAGTTCTAATGCTTCTTAAAAGGCGATGTCGCATCTCACTTCTATGTTTCATGATAAGATATAATATTCATTGCGAAGTGTCATGTATACCTCGTATTCACTTTCAAAAGAATGTAAATGCGGACACTTCCATGCTAGGAAATAGCTTTTGCAGATGTCTACGTATCGTAGCAATAGAGTTCTAGTGCTACTCAAAACGAGATGTCGCATTTCATTTCTATGTTTCGTATTAAGGTATAATATTCATTGTAGAGTGCTATGGATACCCTCGCTTTCCACTTCAACAGAATGTAAATGCGACACTTCCATGCTAGGAAATAGAGTTTGCAGATGTCTACGTATCGTGGCAATAGAGTTCTTGTGCTTCTTAAAACGCGATATCGCATCTCACTTCTATGTTTCATGATAAGATATAATATTCATTCGAAGTGTCATGTATATCTCGTATTCACTTCAAAAGAATGCAAATGTGACACTTCCATGCTAGGAAATAGCGTTTTCCAGATGTCTACGTATCGTAGCCATAGAGTTCTAATGCTTCTTAAAACCCCGATATCGCATCTCACTTCTATGTTTCATGATAAGATATAATATTCATTGCGAAGTGTCATGTATACCTCGTATTAACTTCAAAAGAACGTAAATGCGACACTTCCACGCTAGGAAATAGCGTTTGCAGATGTCTACGTATCGTAGCAATAGAGTTCTAATGCTACATCAAACGAGATATCGCATTTCATTTTCTATGTTTCGTGATAAGATATAATATTCATTGTGGAGTGTTAGGTATACCTCGTATTCACTTCAAAAGAATGTAAATGCGACACTTCCTTGCTAGGAAATAACATTTGCAGATGTCAACGTATCGTAGCAATAGAGTTCTAATGCTTCTTAAAACGAGAAGCCGTATTTCATTTCTATGTTTCGTAATAAGATATAATATTCATTGTGGAATGTTATGTATACCTCGTATTCCACCTTCTAAAGAATGTAAATGCGACACTTCCATGCTAGGAAATAGAGTTTGCAGATGTCTACGTATCGTGGCAATAGAGTTCTAGTGCTTCTTAAAACGCGATATCGCCTCTCACTTCTATGTTTCATGATAAGATATAATATTCATTATGGTGTTTTATGTATACCTCGTATTCACTTCAAAAGAATGTAAATGCGACACTTCCTTCCTAGGAAACAATGTTTGCAGATGTCTACGTATCGTAGCAATAGAGTTCTAATGCTTCTTAAAACGAGAAGCCGTATTTCATTTCTATGTTTCGTAATAAGATATAATATTCATTGTGGAATGTTATGTATACCTCGTATTCACTTCTAAAGAATGTAAATGCGGCACTTCCTTGCTAGGAAATAACATTTGCAGATGTCTACGCATCGTAGCAATAGAGTTCTAGTGCTTCTTAAAACGCGATATCGCCTCTCACTTCTATGTTTCACGATAAGATATAATATTCATTATGGAGTGTTATGTATACCTCGTATTCACTTCAAAAGAATGTAAATGCGACACTTCCTTCCTAGGAAACATTGTTTGCAGATGTCAACGTATCGTAGCAATAGAGTTCTAATGCTTCTTAAAAGGCGATGTCGCATCTCACTTCTATGTTTCATGATAAGATATAATATTCATTGCGAAGTGTCATGTATACCTCGTATTCACTTCAAAAGAATGTAAATGCGACACTTCCATGCTAGGAAATAGCTTTTGCAGATGTCTACGTATCGTAGCAATAGAGTTCTAGTGCTACTCAAAACGAGATGTCGCATTTCATTTCTATGTTTCGTATTAAGGTATAATATTCATTGTAGAGTGCTATGGATACCTCGCTTTCACTTCAACAGAATGTAAATGCGACACTTCCATGCTAGGAAATAGAGTTTGCAGATGTCTACGTATCGTGGCAATAGAGTTCTTGTGCTTCTTAAAACGCGATATCGCATCTCACTTCTATGTTTCATGATAAGATATAATATTCATTTCGAAGTGTCATGTATATCTCGTATTCACTTCAAAAGAATGCAAATGTGACACTTCCATGCTAGGAAATAGCGTTTCCAGATGTCTACGTATCGTAGCCATAGAGTTCTAATGCTTCTTAAAACCCGATATCGCATCTCACTTCTATGTTTCATGATAAGATATAATATTCATTGCGAAGTGTCATGTATACCTCGTATTAACTTCAAAAGAACGTAAATGCGACACTTCCACGCTAGGAAATAGCGTTTGCAGATGTCTACGTATCGTAGCAATAGAGTTCTAATGCTACATCAAACGAGATATCGCATTTCATTTCTATGTTTCGTGATAAGATATAATATTCATTGTGGAGTGTTAGGTATACCTCGTATTCACTTCAAAAGAATGTAAATGCGACACTTCCTTGCTAGGAAATAACATTTGCAGATGTCAACGTATCGTAGCAATAGAGTTCTAATGCTTCTTAAAACGAGAAGCCGTATTTCATTTCTATGTTTCGTAATAAGATATAATATTCATTGTGGAATGTTATGTATACCTCGTATTCACTTCTAAAGAATGTAAATGCGACACTTCCATGCTAGGAAATAGAGTTTGCAGATGTCTACGTATCGTGGCAATAGAGTTCTAGTGCTTCTTAAAACGCGATATCGCCTCTCACTTCTATGTTTCATGATAAGATATAATATTCATTATGGTGTTTTATGTATACCTCGTATTCACTTCAAAAGAATGTAAATGCGACACTTCCTTCCTAGGAAACAATGTTTGCAGATGTCTACGTATCGTAGCAATAGAGTTCTAATGCTTCTTAAAACGAGAAGCCGTATTTCATTTCTATGTTTCGTAATAAGATATAATATTCATTGTGGAATGTTATGTATACCTCGTATTCACTTCTAAAGAATGTAAATGCGGCACTTCCTTGCTAGGAAATAACATTTGCAGATGTCTACGCATCGTAGCAATAGAGTTCTAGTGCTTCTTAAAACGCGATATCGCCTCTCACTTCTATGTTTCACGATAAGATATAATATTCATTATGGAGTGTTATGTATACCTCGTATTCACTTCAAAAGAATGTAAATGCGACACTTCCTTCCTAGGAAACATTGTTTGCAGATGTCTACGTATCGTAGCAATAGAGTTCTAATGCTTCTCAAAACGCGATATCGCAACTCATTCCTATGTTTCATGATAAGATATAATATTCATTGCGAAGTGTCATGTACATCTCGTCTTCACTTCAAAAGAATGTAAATGCTATACTTCCATGCTAGGAAATAGCGTTTGCAGATGTCTACGTATCGTAGCAATGGGGTTCTAATGCTTCTTAAAACGCCATATCGCATCTCACTTCTATGTTTCATGATAAGGTATAATATTCATTGCGAAGTGTCATGTATATCTCGTATTCACTTCAAAAGAATGCAAATGTGACACTTCCATGCTAGGAAATAGCGTTTCCAGATGTCTACGTATCGTAGCAATAGAGTTCTAATGCTTCTTAAAACCCGATATCGCATCTCACTTCTATGTTTCATGATAAGATATAATATTCATTGCGAAGTGTCATGTATACCTCGTATTAACTTCAAAAGAACGTAAATGCGACACTTCCACGCTAGGAAATAGCGTTTGCAGATGTCTACGTTTCGTAGCAATAGAGTTCTAATGCTACATCAAACGAGATATCGCATTTCATTTCTATGTTTCGTGATAAGATATAATATTCATTGTGGGGTGTTAGGTATACCTCGTAATCACTTCAAAAGAATGTAAATGCGACACTTCCTTGCTAGGAAATAACATTTGCAGATGTCAACGTATCGTAGCAATAGAGTTCTAATGCTTCTAAAGACGCGATATCGCATCTCACTTCTATGCTTCATGATAAGATATAATATTCATTGCGAAGTGTCATGTATACCTCGTATTCACTTCAAAAGAATGTAAATGCGACACTTCCTTCCTAGGAAACAATGTTTGCAGATGTCTACGTATCGTAGCAATAGAGTTCTAATGCTTCTTAAAACGAGAAGCCGTATTTCATTTCTATGTTTCGTAATAAGATATAATATTCATTGTGGAATGTTATGTATACCTCGTATTCACTTCTAAAGAATGTAAATGCGACACTTCCATGCTAGGAAATAGAGTTTGCAGATGTCTACGTATCGTGGCAATAGAGTTCTAGTGCTACATCAAACGAGATATCGCATTTCATTTCTATGTTTCGTGATAAGATATAATATTCATTGTGGGGTGTTAGGTATACCTCGTATTCACTTCAAAAGAATGTAAATGCGACAATTCCTTGCTAGGAAATAACATTTGCAGATGTCAACGTATCGTAGCAATAGAGTTCTAATGCTACATCAAACGAGATATCGCATTTCATTTCTATGTTTCGTGATAAGATATAATATTCATTGTGGGGTGTTAGGTATACCTCGTATTCACTTCAAAAGAATGTAAATGCGACACTTCCTTGCTAGGAAATAACATTTGCAGATGTCAACGTATCGTAGCAATAGAGTTCTAATGCTTCTAAAGACGCGATATCGCATCTCACTTCTATGCTTCATGATAAGATATAATATTCATTGCGAAGTGTCATGTACATCTCGTCTTCACTTCAAAAGAATGTAAATGCTATACTTCCATGCTAGGAAATAGCGTTTGCAGATGTCTACGTATCGTAGCAATGGGGTTCTAATGCTTCTTAAAACGCCATATCGCATCTCACTTCTATGTTTCATGATAAGATACAATATTCATTGCGAAGTGTCATGTACATCTCGTTTTCACTTTAAAGGAATGTAAGTGCTAAACTTCCATGCTAGGAAATAGTGTTTGCAGATGTCTACGTATCGTAGCAATATAGTTCTAATGCTACATCAAACGAGATATCGCATTTCATTTCTATGTTTCGTGATAAGATATAATATTCATTGTGGAGTGTTAGGTATACCTCGTATTCACTTCAAAAGAATGTAAATGCGACACTTCCTTGCTAGGAAATAACATGTGCAGATGTCAACGTATCGTAGCAATAGAGTTCTAATGCTTCTAAACACGCGATATCGCATCTCACTTCTATGCTTCATGATAAGATATAATATTCATTGCGAAGTGTCATGTATACCTCGTATTCACTTCAAAAGAATGTAAATGCGACACTTCCTTGCTAGGAAATAGCTTTTGCAGATGTCTACGTATCGTAGCAATAGAGTTCTAGTGCTACTCAAAACGAGATGTCGCATTTCATTCCTATGTTTCGTATTAAGGTATAATATTCATTGTGGAGTGCTATGGATACCTCGTATTCACTTCAACAGAATGTAAATGCGACACTTCCATGCTAGGAAATAGAGTTTGCAGATGTCTACGTATCGTGGCAATAGAGTTCTTGTGCTTCTTAAAACGCGATATCGCATCTCACTTCTATGTTTCATGATAAGATATAATATTCATTGCGAAGTGTCATGTATATCTCGTATTCACTTCAAACGAATGCAAATGTGACACTTCCATGCTAGGAAATAACATTTGCAGATGTCTACGTATCGTAGCAATAGAGTTCTAATGCTTCTTAAAACCCGATATCGCATCTCACTTCTATGTTTCATGATAAGATATAATATTCATTGCGAAGTGTCATGTATACCTCGTATTAACTGCAAAAGAACGTAAATGCGACACTTCCACGCTAGGAAATAGCGTTTGCAGATGTCTACGTATCGTAGCAATAGAGTTCTAATGCTACATCAAACGAGATATCGCATTTCATTTCTATGTTTCGTGATAAGATATAATATTCATTGTGGAGTGTTAGGTATACCTCGTATTCACTTCAAAAGAATGTAAATGCGACACTTCCTTGCTAGGAAATAACATGTGCAGATGTCAACGTATCGTAGCAATAGAGTTCTAATGCTTCTAAACACGCGATATCGCATCTCACTTCTATGCTTCATGATAAGATATAATATTCATTGCGAAGTGTCATGTATACCTCGTATTCACTTCAAAAGAATGTAAATGCGACACTTCCTTGCTAGGATGTAACATTTGCAGAGATCTACGCATCGTAGGCATAGAGTTCTAATGCTTCTTAAAACGCGATATCGCATCTCACGGCTATGTTTCATGATAAGATATAATATTCATTATGGAGTGTCATGCATACCTCATATTCACTTCAAAGGAATGTAAATACGACACTTCCGTGCTACGAAATAGCGTTTCCAGATGACCACGTATCGAAAGAATAGAGTTCTAATACTTCTTAAAACGAGATGTCGCATCTCACTTCTATGTTTCATGATAAGATATAATATTCATTGCGAAGTGTCATGTATACCTCGTATTCACTTCAAAAGAATGTAAATGCGACACTTCCATGCTAGGAAATAGATTTTGCAGATGTCTACGTATCGTAGCAATAGAGTTCTAGTGCTACTCAAAACGAGATGTCGCATTTCATTTCTATGTTTCGTACTAAGGTATAATATTCATTGTAGAGTGCTATGGATACCTCGTATTCATTTCAGCAGAATGTAAATGCGACACTTCCATGCTAGGAAATAAAGTTTGCAGATGTCTACGTATCGTGGCAATAGAGTTCTTGTGCTTCTTAAAACGCGATATCGCATCTCACTTCTATGTTTCATGATAAGATATGATATTCATTGCGAAGTGTCATGTATATCTCGTATTCACTTCAAAAGAATGCAAATGTGACACTTCCATGATGGGAAATTGCGTTTCCAGATGTCTATGTATCGTAGCAATAGAGTTCTAATGCTTCTTAAATCGCGATATCGCATCTCACTCCTATGTTTCGAGATAAGATATAATATTCATTGCGAAGTGTCATGTATACCTCGTATTAACTTCAAAAGAACGTAAATGCGAAACTTCCACGCAAGGAAATAGCGTTTGCAGATGTCTACGTATCGTAGCAATAGAGTTCTAATGCTACATCAAACGAGATATCGCATTTCATTTCTATGTTTCGTGATAAGATATAATATTCATTGTGGAGTGTTAGGTATACCTCGTATTCACTTCAAAAGAATGTAAATGCGACACTTCCTTGCTAGGAAATAACATTTGCAGATGTCAACGTATCGTAGCAATAGAGTTCTAATGCTTCTAAAGACGCGATATCGCATCTCACTTCTATGCTTCATGATAAGATATAATAGTCATTGCGAAGTGTCATGTATACCTCGTATTCACTTCAAAAGAATGTAAATGCGACACTTCCTTGCTAGGATGTAACATTTGCAGATGTCTACGCATCGTAGGAATAGAGTTCTAATGCTTCTTAAAACGCGATATCGCATCTCACGGCTATGTTTCATGATAAGATATAATATTCATTATGCATACCTCATATTCACTTCAAAAGAATGTAAATACGACACTTCCGTGCTACGAAATAGCGTTTCCAGATGACCACGTATCGAAAGAATAGAGTTCTAATACTTCTTAAAACGAGATGTCGCATCTCACTTCTATGTTTCATGATAAGATATAATATTCATTGCGAAGTGTCATGTATACCTCGTATTCACTTCAAAAGAATGTAAATGCGACACTTCCATGCTAGGAAATAGCTTTTGCAGAATGTCTACGTATCGTAGCAATAGAGTTCTAATGCTACATAGAACGAGATATCGCATTTCATTTCTATGTTTCGTGATAAGATATAATATTCATTGTGGGGTGTTAGGTATACCTCGTATTCACTTCAAAAGAATGTAAATGCGACACTTCCTTGCTAGGAAATAACATTTGCAGATGTCAACGTATCGTAGCAATAGAGTTCTAATGCTTCTAAAGACGCGATATCGCATCTCACTTCTATGCTTCATGATAAGATATAATATTCATTGCGAAGTGTCATGTATACCTCGTATTCACTTCAAAAGAATGTAAATGCGACACTTCCTTCCTAGGAAACAATGTTTGCAGATGTCTACGTATCGTAGCAATAGAGTTCTAATGCTTCTTAAAACGAGAAGCCGTATTTCATTTCTATGTTTCGTAATAAGATATAATATTCATTGTGGAATGTTATGTATACATCGTATTCACTTCTAAAGAATGTAAATGCGACACTTCCATGCTAGGAAATAGAGTTTGCAGATGTCTACGTATCGTGGCAATAGAGTTCTAGTGCTTCGTAAAACGCGATATCGCATCTCGTTTCTATGTTTCATGATAAGATATAATATTCATTGGAATGTGTCATGTATACCTCGTCTATAATCCGAATGAAAGTTAATGCCACACTTCCTTGCTAGGAAATAGCGTTGGCAGGTGTCTACGTATCGTAGCAATAGAGTTCTAATGCTTCTTAAAACGCTATATCGCATCTCATTTCTATGTTGCATGATAAGATATAATATTTATTGCGAAGTGTTATGTGTACCTCGTCCACACTTCAAAAGAATGTAAGTGTCACACATCCTTACTAGGCAATGCGTTTCCATGTGTCTAGGTATCGAAGCAATGGAGTTCTAAAGCTTCTTAAAACGCGATATCGCATCACATTTCTATGTTTCTTGACAAGATAAAATATTCATTGCGAAGTGTCATGTATACCTCGTATTCACTTCAAAAGAATGTAAATGCGACACTTCCTTGCTAGGAAATATTGTTTGCAGATGTCTACGTATCGTAGCAATGGAGTTCTAATGCTTCTTAAAACGCGATATCGCATTTCATTTCTATGTTTCATGATAAGATACAATATTCATTGCGAAGTGTCATGTGTATCTCCTATTCACTTCAAAAGAATGTAAATGCGAAAGTTCCATGCTAGGAAATAGCGTTTGCAAATGTCTACGTTATCGTAGCAATAGAGTTCTAATGCTTCTCAAAACGCGATATCGCATCTCACTTCTATGTTTCATGATAAGATATAATATTTATTGCGAAGTGTCATGTATACCTCTTTTTCACTTCAAAAGAATGTAAATGCAACACTTCCATGCTAGGAAATATTGTTTGCAGATGTCTACGTATCGTAGCAATAGAGTTCTAATGCTTCTTAAAACGCGATATCGCATCTCACTCCTATGTTTCATGATACGATATAATATTCATTGCGAAGTGTCATGTATACATCGTACTCACATCACAAGAAAGTAAATGCGACACTTCCATGCTAGGAAATAGCGTTTGCAGATGTCAACGTATATTAGCAATAGAGGTCTAATGCTTTTCAAAACGCGATATCGCATCTCATTCCTATGTTTCATGATAATATATAATACTCATTGCGAAGTGTCATGTATATCTCGTATTCACTTCAATAGAATGTAAATGCGACACTTTCTTGCTAGGAAATAGCGTTTGCAGAAGTCTACGTATCGTAGAAATAGAGTTCTAATGCTTTCTAAAACGCGATATCGCATATCACTTCTATGTTTCATGATAAGATATAATATTCATTGCGAAGTGTGATGTATACCTCGTATTCACTTCAAATAGATGTAAATGCGACACTTCCATGCTAGGAAATAGCGTTTGCAGATGTCTACGTATCGTAGCAATAGAGTTCTAATGCTTCTTAAATCGCGATATCGCATCTCACTCCTATGTTTCGAGATAAGATATAATATTCATTGCGAAGTGTCATGCATACCTCGTACTCACATCACAAGAATGTAAATGCGACACTTCCATGCTAGGAAATAGCGTTTGCAGATGTCTACGTATCTTAGCAATAGAGGTCTAATGCTTCTTAAAACGAGATGTCGCATTTCATTTCTATGTTTCGTAATAAGATATAATATTCATTGTGGAGTGTTATGTATACCTCGTATTCACTTCAAAAGAATGTAGATGCGACACTTCCATGCTAGGAAATAGCGTTTGCCGATGTCTAAGTGTCGTAGCAATAGAGTTCTAATGCTTCTTAAAACGAGATGTCGCATTTCATTTCTATGTTTCGTAATAAGATATAATATTCATTGTGAAATGTTATGTATACCTCGTATTCACTTCAAAAGAATGTAAATGCGACACTTCCTTGCTAGGAAATAACGTTTGCAGATATCTACGTATATTAGCAATAGAGTTCTAATGCTTCTCAAATCGCGATAACGCATCTCATTTCTACGTTTCATGATAAGATATAATATTCATTGCGGTGTGGCATGAATACCTCGCATACACTTCAAATGAATGTAAAAGCGACACTTCCTTGCTAGGAAATAGCGTTTGCAGATGTCTACTTATCGAAGCAATAGTGTCCTAATTCTTCTTAAAGCGCGATATCGCATCACATTTATATGTTTCGTGATATGATATAATATTCATTGCGAAGTGTCATGTATACCTCGTATTCAATTCAAAAGAATGTAAATGCGACGTTTCCATCCTTGGGAATATCGTTTGCAGATGTCTACTTATCGTTGCAAAAGATTCCTAATGCTTCTTAAAACGAGATGTCGCATTACATTTCTATGTTTCGTGGTAAGATATAATATTCATTGTGAAGTGTCATGTACACCTCGTATTCACTTTAAAGGAATGTAAGTGTGACACTTCCATGCTAGGAAATAGCGTTTGCAGATGTCTCCGCATCGAGGCCATAGTGTTCTAATGCTCCTTAAAACGCGATATCGCACCTCACAGCTATGTTTCCTGATGAGATATAATATTCATTGCGAAGTGTCATGTATACCTCGTATTCACTTCAAATGAGTGTAAATGCTACTATTCCTTGCTAGGAAATAGCGTTTGCAGATGCCTACGTATCGTAGCAATAGAGTTCTAATGCTTCTCAAAACGCCAAACCGCATCTCATTTGTATGTTTCGTGATAAGATATAGTATTCATTGCGAAGTGTCATGTATACCTCGTATTCAATTCAAAAGAATGAAAATGCGACGTTTCCATCCTTGGGAATATCGTTTGCAGGTGTCTACTTATCGTAGCAAAAGATTCCTAATGCTTCTTAAAACGAGATGTCGCATTTCATTTCTATGTTTCATGATAAGATATAATATCCATTACGAGGTGTTACGTATACCTCGTATTCACTTCAGTGGAATGTAAATGCGACATTTCCATGCTAGGTAATAGAGTTTGCAGGTGTCTACGTATCGTAGCAAGAGAGATCTAATGCTTCTTAAAACGAGATGTCGCATTTCATTTCTATGTTTCGTAATAAGATATAATATTCATTGTGGAGTGTTATGTATACCTCGTATTCACTTCAAAAGAATGTAGATGCGACACTTCCATGCTAGGAAATAGCGTTTGCCCATGTCTAAGTATCGTAGCAATAGAGTTCTAATGCTTCTTAAAACGAGATGTCGCATTTCATTTCTATGTTTCGTAATAGGATATAATATTCATTGTGAAATGTTATGCATACCTCGTATTCACTCCAAACGAATGTAAATGCGACACTTCAATGCTAGGATATAGCGCCTGCAGATGTCTGCGCGTCGACGCAATAGAGTTCTAATGCTTCTTAAAACGCGATATCGCATCTCACTTCTATGTTTCATGATAAGACATAATATTCATTGCGAAGTGTCATGTATACCTCGTATTCACTTCAAAAGAATGTAAGTGCGACACTTCCATGCTAGGAAATAGCGTTTGCAGATGTCTCCGCATCGAGGACATAGTGTTCTAATGCTTCTTAAAACGCCGTATCTCATCTCATTTCCATGTTTCGTGATAAGATATAATATTTATTGCGAAGTGTCGTGTATACCTCGTGTTCACTTCAAAACAATATAAATGGGACACTTCCTAGCTAGCAAACAGCGTTTGCAGATGTCTACGCATCGAAACGATAGAGTTCTAATACTTCTCAAAACTCGATACTGCATCTCAATTCCATGTTTCATGAAGAGATGTAATATTCATTGCGAAGTGTCATGTATACCTCGTACTCACTTCAATGGGATGTAAATGCGACACTTCCTTGCTAGGAAATAGTGTTTGCAGGTGTCTACGTGTCGTAGCAATAGAGTTCTAATGCTTCACAAAACGAGATATCGCATCTCATTTCTATATTTCATGATAAGGTATAATATTCATTGCGAAGTGTCATGTATACCTTGTCTTCACTTCAAAAGAATGTAAATGCCACACTTCCTTGCTATTAAATAGCGTTTGCAAATGTCTTCCTATCGTAGCAATAGAGTTCTAAAGCTTCTTATGTCGCGATATCGCATCTCAAATCTATGTTTCGTGATAAGATATAATATTCATTGCGAAGTGTCATGTATACCTCGTATTCACTTCAAAAGAATGTAAATGCGAAACTCCCATGCTAGGAAATAGCGTTTCTAGATGTCTAAGCATCGAAACGATAGAGTTCTAATACTTCTCAAAACGCGATACCACATCTCAATTCTATGTTTCGTGAAAAGATATAACATTCATTGTGGATTGTTATGTATACCTCGTATTCACTTCAAAAGAATGTAAATGCGACACTTCCTTGAGAGGAAATAGCGTTTGCAGATGTCTACGTATCACAGGAATAGATTTCTAATGCTTCTTAAACCGGGATATCGCATCTCATTTCTAAGTTTCATGATATGATTTAATATTAATTGCGAAGTGTCATGTATAGCTCGCATACACTTCAAATGAATGTAATTGCGACACATCCTTGCTAAGAAATAGCGTTGGCAGATGTCTACGTATCGTAGCAAAAGATTCCTAATGCTTCTTAAAACGAGATGTCGCATTTCATTTCTATGTTTCGTGATAAGATATAATATTCATTGCGAAATGACATGTATACCTCGTATTCACTCCAAACGAATGTAAATGCGACACTTCAATGCTAGGATATAGCGCCTGCAGATGTCTGCGCGTCGACGCAATAGAGTTCTAATGCTTCTTAAAACGCGATATCGCATCTCACTTCTATGTTTCATGATAAGACATAATATTCATTGCGAAGTGTCATGTATACCTCGTATTCACTTCAAAAGAATGTAAGTGCGACACTTCCATGCTAGAAAATAGCGTTTGCAGATGTCTCCGCATCGAGGACATAGTGTTCTAATGCTTCTTAAAACGCCATATCTCATCTCATTTCCATGTTTCGTGATAAGATATAATATTTATTGCGAAGTGTCGTGTATACCTCGTGTTCACTTCAAAACAATATAAATGGGACACTTCCTAGCTAGCAAATAGCGTTTGCAGATGTCTACGCATCGAAACGATAGAGTTCTAATACTTCTCAAAACTCGATACTGCATCTCAATTCCATGTTTCATGAAAAGATGTAATATTCATTGCGAAGTGTCATGTATACCTCGTACTCACTTCAATGGGATGTAAATGCGACACTTCCTTGCTAGGAAATAGTGTTTGCAGGTGTCTACGTGTCGTAGCAATAGAGTTCTAATGCTTCACAAAACGAGATATCGCATCCCATTTCTATATTTCATGATTAGGTATAATATTCATTGCGAAGTGTCATGTATACCTCGTCTTCATTTCAAAAGAATGTAAATGCCACACTTCCTTGCTATTAAATAGCGTTTGCAAATGTCTTCCTATCGTAGCAATAGAGTTCTAAAGCTTCTTAAGTCGCGATATCGCATCTCAAATCTATGTTTCGTGATAAGATATAATATTCATTGCGAAGTGTCATGTATACCTCGTATTCACTTCAAAAGAATGTAAATGCGACACTTCCTTGCTAGGAATTAGCGTTGGCAGATGTCTACGTATCGTAGCAATAGGGTTCCAATGCTTCTTAAATCGCGATATCGCATCTCATTTCTGTGTTTCGTGATAAGGTATAATATTCATTCTGGATTGTTATGTACACCTCGTATTCACATCAAAAGGAAGTAAATGCGACACATTCTTGCTAGGTAATAGCGTTTGCAGATGTTTACGTATCGTAGCAATAGGGTTATAATGCTTCTTAAAACGCCCTATCGCATCTCATTTCTATGTTTCATGATATGATATAATATTCATTGTGGAATGTTATGTATACCCCGTATTCACTTCAAAAGAATGAAAATGAGACTCTTCCTTGCTAGGGAATAGTGTTTCCAGATATCTACGTATCGTAGCAATGGAGTTCTAAAGCTTCTTAAGACGCGATATTGAATTTCATTTCTATGTTTCGTGATAAGATATAATATTCATTGCGAAGTGTCATGTATATCTCGTATTCACTTCAAAAGAATGTGAATGCGACACTTCCTTGGTAGGAAATAGCGTATCCAGATGTCTACGTATCAGAACAATAGATTTCTAGTGCTTCTTAAAATGAGATGTCGCATCACACTCCAATATTTCATGATAAGATATAATATTCACTGCGAAGTGTCATGTATACCTCGTATTCACTTCAAAAGAATGAAAATGCGACACTTGCTTGCTAGGAAATAACGTTTGCAGATCTCCACGTATGGAAGCAATAGAGTTCTCATGCTTCTTCTAACGCGAAATCGCATCTCATTTCTATGTTTCATGATAAGATATAATATTCGTTACAAAGTGTCATGTATACATCGTATTCACTTCAAATGAATGTAAATGCGACACTTCCTTGCTAGGAAATAGCGTTTGCAGATGTCTATGTATCGAAGCAATAGGGTTCGAATGCTTCTTAAAACGCGACATCTCATCTCACTTCTATGTTACATGATAGGATATAGTGCTCATTGCGAAGTATCATGTATACATCGTCTTCACTTCAGAAGAATGTAAATGCGAAACTTCCTTGCTAGGAAACAGCGTTTGCAGATGCCTACGTATCGTAGCAATAGAGTTCCAATGGTTCTCAGACCGCGATATCGCATCTCATTTCAATGCTACATGGTAAGATATAATATTCCTAGCGAAGTGTCATGTATACTTCGTATTCACATGGAAAGAAGGTAAATGCGACTCTTCGTTGCTAGGACATAGCGTTTCCAGATGCCTACATATCGAAGCAATAGAGTTCTAATGCTTCTTAAAACGCGATATCGCATCTCACTTCTATGTATCATGATAGAATATAATTTTCATTGCGAAGTGTTATGCATACCTGGTCTACACAACTATCGAATGTAAATGTCAGACGTCCTTGCTAGGAAATAGCGTTTCCAGATGTCTAGGTATCGAAGAAATAGTGTTGCAATACTTCTAAAAATGCGATATCGCATCTCAATTCTGTTTCATGATAGGATATAATATCCATTGCGAAGTGTTATGTGTACCTCGTCTACACTTCAAAAGAATGTAAATGTCACACATCCTTCCAAGGAAGTAGCGTTTCCAGATGTCTACGTATCGATGCAATAGAGTTGTGATACTTCTTAAAACGCGACATCGCATCTCAATTCTACGTATCATGATAAGATGCAATATCCTTTGGGAAGAGCTATGTGGTCTTCGTATACACTTCAAAAGAATGCGAATGCCACACTTCTTGGCTAGGAAATTGCGTTTCTAGATGTCAACGCATCGAAGCAATAGATTTCTAACTCTTTATAAAACGCGATATCGCATATTAGTTCTAAGTCATATGGTAAGATTTAATTTCAATGCAACGCTTTATGTATATCTCCTCTACACTTCAAATGAATGTAAATGCATCACTTCCTTGCTACGGAATTTCGTTTCTATATCTGAAGGTTTAGAAGCAATAGAGTTCTAATGCTTCGTTAAATGCGGCTGCGCATCTTACTTCTATATTTCATGATAAGATGTAATATTCATAGCATCGCGTTATGTTTATCTGCTTCTGCACATGAATTGAGTGTGAACCCTACACTTTCTTGCCCGGGGATAGCGTTTCTAGATGTCCAAGCGCCGAAGCATTTAATTTGTCATGCTTCATGCACCTCAATATCGCATTTCATATAAACAGTTCAAAGTAAGTTAGAAGGTTGTAAAGCTCTATGCATCGCATTATGCTTATCTGCTTTTGTGGTTTATAATGCTCTGAGATGTGAGAAGGTCCTCAACCATCCTTAACCCCCTAAAGAGAAGTCAAAAGTACAGCGGCCCTGCAGGTGGGCCATGGGAGCGCGGCGCGCGAGGCGCTACGCAATTTAAATGATCAGGAGGATCCCCTCAGGGACACCCAAGGGGGCGAGAAGAGGAAATCGCCGAAGTCCACTGATCGATGGACCCGAACAAAACGGAAGCCTACAGCCCACTCCACCAAGGAGCCCCGAGGAGGATGCAGGAGACCCGAGGACCACCAGCGAATTCAAGGAACCTGAAGAACAGAACGTGAGAGCTTATTCGCTAAAGCATCCCATTTCTTGTGTCGCATATTGTATATTGTATCTTATATCGTGAAGCGAGTTATGATACCCGGTAATTTGCGGCGTGTTGCATAGTTTCCCGTAGCCCTTGTTAGTTAAACCCACGTCGAGGCCATAAATAAACATGCCGTGACTTCAGTATCTCGCGACCTGAGTGTGTGTACTTGGCTAGGCGTATTCGAGAGGAGGAGCATTTCGAAGTTTCAAGGGTTGTTCCGGCCCAGGGTTCCCGGGATCGTGTAGTCAATCCCTTTGCTACTTTCTGAGCAGCTGGCGCCCAAGAAAAGTTGTACGTGAGCGGATACCTTGAAACGATAGATCGCTTTAGATTAAAGTACGTTTTACACGTTAAAGCATTTAGATAATTAACCCCTTCGAGCTTCCCTGACTTACTATATATAGGCTTCCGTCACAACAAATAGGAACCATCACTTTACATAGATATATAGAACACGAATAGTTTTAAACGTAGAACTGAGAATTTGAGAACTTACTTTGAAACGTTAGTAGTGAGAAATTCCATCGTATTTCATAGAAATTCAGAACTTACTTGCTATGAAACATAGGCAGATAAGGGCCATCGCGTTGCTTAGAACTTTAGAACTTGCTTACTTCAACAAAGATTTCTATTGGCTTCGTCCGTTCTTTTAGAAGAGTTTTTGATAAACCACATACTTCTCACGCTTCTGATATCTTTGAAAGTTCGCGAGATGTAATCGTTTAAGTTTTAAAATGATTACTTAGTGTGGATTATTATTTAGTAACTCGCTCATAAACGAGTCTGCATAGGATTTAATCCATAAGTTTTTAAGCCTGGAATTTATGTAGTTATTTGTTATTCACTTATTGCTCAAACGACAAAGATTCTGACCACTTCAAAATGGTTGACTTTCATCAATTTTCTTAAAAATTGAAATACTGCCCAACTGCTTGCATTAAAGACTGTAATTAAAGCTTTCGAAACATTTTACCTCTTATAGATGAATTCTGGAATTGAAATTGAATGTTTGACTTTTCTAACTCCTGTTTAGACATATTTCTATTGGAATGTTCAAGTATTTTTCATATTCGTAATTATTAAAAATGTTTTACTTGATTCTTTAATTTAATATTTAGAATTTTCTGAGAAATATTTTTTATCGTAATGAACTATATAATTGGAATTATAATTCTTTATGAAATAATAATAACAGAAAGGTATGTATCCATTCGTGTAGTTTTGTAAAGAGTATTTAATCTTACTATCTAAAATGAAACATTGAGATCTGTTTACAATCTAATGGAATTTAATTACCTTTTGATTCAAATTCACAATGATAATCTTCCATAGTTCAACAATTTTGTGAGCTGTCCTCAGGAATCCGCAGCTCAGTACTTATAAAATGAACGACACAAAGAACAGCCTAACCAAACGTATTCGAACCGATTTTTCAATACTAATCTTATCATGTTTAACTTATGCTGCAAACTATTGAAATGCCCTTCGAAAAGTGTTTATTCACAGTGAAGTAAACGGTAAGTATTACGCCTTCCACCACTGTTTACAATACGTATGTTTCATTTACTATCAAAACCGTGAGTATTATCGCCTTTCTTTACTTTTTGTAACCTTCAATGCCTTCATGTTACAGATCGTTAAACTTGCTTTAAAATGCTCTATCGTATTACGGAAGAATGGACATACCAATTCATTTTAAAAAAATGAAGGTAACCTTCATATGTCCAACATAACTCCACTTACAAAAAAACTATTTTCATCAGCGGATGGCCCCTTTGTACTATGCAATTTTATATTAGCAAAAACTTCTATGAAACTTATAGTTTCGTGGATATCTGAGGTGCTAATTATTACTGCCCCACCCTGTATATTGTTATGGATGTGTCCAACAAGGCAACGATGAACAGAGTTAAATTTAATATTATGATGTTTATTATTTTACTTATAGTATATTTGTTTTTCTGGAATTTTGCCAAAAAACAATGTTCACGATGTCGACAGATGAATATATTTGCCTTAGAATTACAAGAGCCAACAATTTCGAAAGTAGAATATTACTTTACTTCGCTAACCGAATCATTGCAAACGTTAAGTAAAGTGCGTGCCTTTCAAAACAGTCAGATGCAAATTACGATACAACGTTTCCAAGAAATGGTACGTGCCACTGTTTTTTAATTTCCGTTTATTTAATCAAAGGAAATTTAATTGAAATATCCGCAAAATTTAAGGACAAAAAGTTATTGTAATTTTAAGCAACATATATGATGGTGATAAAGGATAAGTATACGGAACTGAAAATGGAAAGTAGCGAGCAGAAAAAGAAACTGATGGAGCTACAAAGTAGATTGATACATCCGTCAAATGATGATTCTAGGTTAATAAAATCTGTTAATCAAAGAACTATTACAAAAATCAAGTATAATCAATATTACTTCTGCTCAAAGGCTATAATTGAATTGGACCGAAATGGGTACAAAACAGGCAATTATATCTATATGTTCTATTCTATGCAAAGGCAAATATTTCAAAGAGAAAAGATGTGTTACTTACAAATTACTTATGTTCCTAGATATCTCACTAATTCAGGCTTCTTGTCTTGCAGAACTAATCATTCATTTAACATGTAAAGGGGTCCAAGAATAGTAAAAGATTTTTATATTTTATAGCCTCACTTGATACGTCGATTGGATCACGTAAAATATCGGACATTAATTGCATCTACATCTTCAGACCTTAAATATATAATTGCAACAACATATTTAATAGCGTTTTAATAACATTTTTCTAATTGTTTATATCTATGTCTAATAAATATATATTAATCGAATAAGTTGCTTTACCAAAGAATAAAAGTATCTGAGGCTTACAAATCGGAGCATTACATAACAAACGTGCATCACATATATAATATTACATGTAACAAAAGATGAAGACCAAAAAGATCGTACATAAGTTGAATCCACAATGCGGTCATAGAGATACAGAAACGGCAAAAATTCCAAATAATAATTTAAAAAATTCAAAAAGGGGGGAGTGAAAATCCATCTCCTTGACGATGATAAGGAACAAGTCTGCCTCATGCACTACAATATCCCAAACAGCCAGCGATTGGCACGCCAATGACAACGGAAGGAACGAATTCCGTGACAGAACTGTGCTAACAAAGTGCTCTTACTCAGCTTTCGAAATGGCATACTGTTAGTACTGGGGCGGCATTTGTATCACGGCACTATTAAAGCACCGATATATACCACACGGGCTACACGGCCGTGACAATGACACTATCAGCTCACCATAGCTACACGCGTGGTTGTGGCGTAGGCTGACATTTACTAATGGGGAAGCTGTTTCCATAAAAATTATAAGCAAATATGAAGAATGACTAAACTGGGCAATTTATTTATTTTCATTCCAATATAGATACACCGGCACAAAACAAAGATATAAGAACTCGATTTTATTATTTTCTATAAACTATAAATATAGGAAAACAACCATCAAAATGTCTATCAATAGTCATATGCTGAACATCTACTGACATCTAACGGTTCTAATTTGTATGAAAACACAGGTTCCCCATTGCCAAATGTGATTCTGCGTCATTGCTGAGGAGATTCATGAATGGAGCGATGATACGCATGTCACCATGGTGCTGGTGCTGCGCGATTCGCTTGTCTAGAACGTGCTGGTAACACGTTCTGGCATTTTATTATTCGGAATTGAATTTGAACACATAGCTACTTAATCGCAAATTTGTATGTACTGTGACGTGGTGAAGTCACAAGGCTCGCTCACCCCCCCCCCCTGCTACGGTTAGACAAGCTCGCAGATCACCACCCATGCGAGAAGCGCGACACGGACCATCGCGATAGCTGTATTTGCGAGGAGCGTGAAATACACGATGTTAGAACCTCCCCCCCCCCCCCCCCCCCCCGCCCGGTTCGTTTCTCTTTCTCCGTTCTACGGATTAGACTGGCGAGCTGATGGAAGAAGCGACCCATAAGACGCCACTTCGGTGGATAATAAGACCGCAGGTTCGCGGAAGGGCTGTGCGCCGAGGTAGCCTGACGGGCTCGACGGTGGAGGAGTCGGGAAGTGAGCAAGAAGAGACCCTGAAGCCCGAAAGATAGGATCCAGAGCTCTGCAACGATAAGACCGCTGCCATAGTCCATGGAGACAAACAGGATGCTTCTCGGGTGTGAGAAGGACCTCTACCCCTCCCCATTAAAACTCTATTGCTTCGATACGTAGACATCTGGAAACGCTATACCCTAGCAAGGAAGTGTTGCATTTACATTCTTTTGTAGTGTAGACGAGGTATGAATAACACTTCGCAATGAACATTACATCTTATCATGAAAAATAGAAATGAGATGCGATATTGCGTTTTAAGAAGCATTAGAACTTTATTGTTTCGATACGTAGACATCTGGAAACGCGATTTTCTAGCAAGGAAATGTGGCATTTACATTCTTTTGAAGTGTAGACGAGGTGTACATAACACTTCGGAATGAATATTATGTCATAGCATGAAACATTGTAATGAGGTGCGATGTCACGTCTTGGAAGAATTACAAATCTATTGCTTCGACACTTAGACATTTGGAAACCATATTCCCTAGCAAGGAAGTGTGGCATTAACATTAGTTTGATGTGTAGGCGAGATACACATAACAATACGCAATGAATATTATATCTTATTATGAAACATAGAATTGAGATGCGATATCGCGTTTATGGAAGCACTAGAAATCTATTGCTTCGATACGCAGATATCTGGAAACGCTATTTCCTAGTAAGGAAATGTGGCATTTACATTATTCTGAAGTGTAGACGAGGTATACCTAACACTTCGCAATGACAATTATATCTTATCATGAAACATAGAGATGAGATACGATATCGCATTTCAAGAAGCATTAGAACTCTATTGCTACGATACGTAGACACCTGCAAACACATTTCCTAGCAAGGAAATGTGGCATTTAGATTACTTTGAAGTGTAGACGAGGTATACATAACATTTCACAATGAATTTCATATCTTATCATGAAACATAGAAATGAGATGCGATATCGCGTCCTATGAAGCATTAGAATCCTATTGCTTCTATACGCTGACATCTCGAAACGCATTTCCTATGCAAGGAAGTCTGCCATATACATTCTTTAGATGTGTAGACGAATTATACATAAAACTTCGCGATGAATACTGATTCTTATCATGAAACATAGAAATGAGATGCGATATCGCGTTATAAGAAACGTTAGAACTCTATTGCTTCGATACGTAGACAACTGGAAACGCTACTTCCTAGCATGGAATTGTGGCATTTACAATCTTTTGAAGTGCACACGAGGTATACAACGATGTGTGGCATTTACAATCTTTTGAAGTGCAGACGAGGTGCACATAAGACTACGCAATGAATATTACATCTTATCATGAAACGTAGAACTGCGATGCGATATCGCGTTTTGAGAAGCATTAGAACTCTATTGCTTCGACATGTAGACATCTGGAAACGCTATTTCCTAGCAAGGAAGTGTGGCATTTAAATTTTTTTAATCTGCAGACGAGGTAAACATAACACTTCGCAATCAATATTAAATCCTATCATGAAACGTAGAAATGCGATGCGATATCGCATCTTAAGTAGCATTAGAACACTATGGCCTCGATGCGGAGACATCTGCAAACACTATTTCCTAGCATGGAAGTGTCGCACTTACATTCTTTTGAAGTGAATACGAGGTATACATGACACTTCGCAATGAATATTATATCTTATCATGAAACATAGAAGTGAGATGCGATATCGCGTTTTAGGGAGCATTAGTACTCTATTGCTACGATACGTACATATCTGCAACTCTATTTCCTAGCAAGGAAATGTCGCACTTACATTCCATTGAAGTAAATACGAGGTATACATAACATTACACAATGAGTATTATATCTTATTACGAAACATAGAAATGAAATACGACATCACGTTTTAAGAAGCATTAGAACTCTATTGCTGCAATACGTAGACATCTGCAAACGCTATTTCCTAGCAAGGATGTGCCGCTTTTACAATCTTCAGAAGTGAATACGAGATATACATGACACTTCGCAATGAATACTATATCTTATCATGAAACATAGAAGTGGGATGCGATATCGCTATTCAAGAAGCATTAGTACTCTATTGCTGTGATACGTAGACATCTGCAGACAATATTTCCTAGCAAGGAAGTGTCGCATTTACATTCTTATGAAGTGAAATCGAGGTATACATGACACTTCGCAAAGAATATTATATTTCATCATGAAACATAGGAAAGAGGTGCTATATGGCGTTTTGAGAAGCATTAGAACTCTATTGCTACGATACGTAGACATCTGCAAACAATATTTCCTAGCAAGGAAGTGTCGCATTTACATTCCTTTGAAGTGAATACGAGGTATACATAACACTCCATAATGAATATTACATCTTATTTTGAAACATAGAAGTGAGAAGCGATATCGCGTTCTAAGAAGCATTAGAACTTTATTGCTACGATACGTAGACATCTGCAAACGCTATTTCCTAGCATGGAAGTGTCCCATTTACATTCTCTTGAAGTGAATACGAGGTATAGATGACACTTCGCCATGAATAGTATATCTTATCATGAAACATAGAAGTGAGATGCGATATCGCGTTTTAGGAATCATTACAACTCTATTGCTACGACGCGTAGACATCTGCAAATGATACTTCCTAGCAAGAAAGTGTCGCATTTACATTCTTTTGAAGTGAATACGAGGTATACGTAACATTCCACAATGAATATTATATCTTATTACGAAACCTAGAAATGAAATGCGACATCTCGTTTTAAGAACCATTAGAACCCTATTACTACGATACGTAGACATCTGCAAACGTTATTTCCTAGCATGTAAGTGTCGCATTTACATTCTTTTGATGTGAATACAAGGTATACATGACACTTCGCAATGTATACTATATCTTATCATGAAACATAGAAGTGAGATGCAATATCGCGTTTTAAGAAGCATTAGAACTGTATTGTTACGATACGTAGACATATGCAAACGCTATTTCCTAGCATGGAAGTGTCACATTTACATTCTTTTGATGTGAATACGAGGCATACATGACACTTCGCAATGAGTATTATTTCTTATAATAAAACATAGGAATGAGATGCGATATCGCGTTTTGAGAAGCATTAGAACTCTATTGCTAATATACGTAGACATCTGCAAACGTTATTTCCTAGCAAGGAAATGTCGCATTTACATTCTTTTGAAGTGAATACGAGGTATATATAACATTCCACAATGAATATTATATCTTATTACGAAACATAGATATGAAATACGACTTCTCGTTTTAAGAAGTATTAGAACTCTATTGCTACGATACGTAGATATCTGCAAACAATATTTCCTAGCAACGAAGTGTCGCACTTACATTCATTTGAAGTGAATACGAGGTATACATGACACTTCGCAATGAATGTTATACCTGAACACGAAACATAGAAATGAGATGCGATATCGCGTTCTAAGGAGCATTAGAACACTATTGCTACGAGACGTAGACATTTGCAAACGCTATTTCCTCGCATGGAAGTGTCGCATTCACACTCTTTTGAAGTGAATACGAGGTGTACATAACACTCCATAATGAATATTACATCTTATTATGAAACATAGAAGTGAGATGCGATATGGCGTGTTAAGAAGCATTAGAACTCTATTGTTACGATACGTAGACATCTGCAAACGTTATTTCCTAGCAAGGAAGTGTGGCATTTACATTCTTTTGAAGTGAATACGAGGTATATATAACATTACACAATGAATATTATATCTTATTGCGAAACATAGAAATGAAGTACGACTTCTCGTTTTAGGAAGCATTAGAATTCTATTGCTACGATACGTAGACATCTGCAAACAATATTTCCTAGCAACGAAGTGTCGCACTTACATTCATTTGAAGTGAATACGAGGTATACATGACAATTCGCAATGAATATTATACCTTAACACGAAACATAGGAATGAGATTCGATATCGTGATTTAAGAAGCACTAGAACTCTATTGCTACGATACGTAGACATCTGCAAACAATATTTCCTAGCAAGGAAGTGTCGCATTTACATTCTTACGAAGTGAAATCGAGGTATACATGACACTTCGCAATGAATATTATATCTTATCATGAAACATAGAAGTGAGATTCGATATCGTGATTTAAGAAACACTAGAACTCTATTGCTACGATACGTAGACATCTGTAAACAATATTTCCTAGCATGGAAGTCTCGCGTTTACATTCTTTTGAAGTGAATACCAGGTATACATGACACTTCGCAATAAATATTATATTTTATCGTGAAACATAGGAATGAGATGCGATATCGCGTTCTAAGAAGCATTAGAACTCTATTGCTAATATACGTATACATCTGCAAACGTTATTTCCTAGCAAGGAAGTGTCGCATTTACATTCTTTTGAAGTGAATACGAGGTATATATAACATTCCACAATGAATATTATATCTTATCACGATACATAGGAATGAAATGCGACATCTCGTTTTAAGAAGCATTAGAACTCTATTGCTACGATACGTAGACATCTGCAAACGCTATTTCCTAGCATGGAAGTGTCACATTTACATTCTTTTGAAGTGAATACGTTGTATACATAACACTCCAAAATGAATATTATATCTTATCACGAAACATAGAAATGAAATACGACATCTCGTTTTAAGAAGCATTAGAACTCTATTGCTACGATACGTAGACATCTGCAAACGCTATTTCCTAGCATGGAAGTGTCGCATTTACATTCTTTGAAGTGAATACGAGGTATACATGACACTTCGCAATGAATATTATATCTTATCATGAAACATAGAAGTGAGATGCGATATCGCGTTTTAGGGAGCATTAGTACTCTATTGCTACGATACGTACATATCTGCAACTCTATTTCCTAGCAAGGAAATGTCGCACTTACATTCCATTGAAGTAAATACGAGGTATACATAACATTACACAATGAGTATTATATCTTATTACGAAACATAGAAATGAAATACGACATCACGTTTTAAGAAGCATTAGAACTCTATTGCTGCAATACGTAGACATCTGCAAACGCTATTTCCTAGCAAGGATGTGCCGCTTTTACAATCTTCAGAAGTGAATACGAGATATACATGACACTTCGCAATGAATACTATATCTTATCATGAAACATAGAAGTGGGATGCGATATCGCTATTCAAGAAGCATTAGTACTCTATTGCTGTGATACGTAGACATCTGCAGACAATATTTCCTAGCAAGGAAGTGTCGCATTTACATTCTTATGAAGTGAAATCGAGGTATACATGACACTTCGCAAAGAATATTATATTTCATCATGAAACATAGGAAAGAGGTGCTATATGGCGTTTTGAGAAGCATTAGAACTCTATTGCTACGATACGTAGACATCTGCAAACAATATTTCCTAGCAAGGAAGTGTCGCATTTACATTCCTTTGAAGTGAATACGAGGTATACATAACACTCCATAATGAATATTACATCTTATTGTGAAACATAGAAGTGAGAAGCGATATCGCGTTCTAAGAAGCATTAGAACTTTATTGCTACGATACATAGACATCTGCAAACGCTATTTCCTAGCATGGAAGTGTCCCATTTACATTCTCTTGAAGTGAATACGAGGTATAGATGACACTTCGCCATGAATAGTATATCTTATCATGAAACATAGAAGTGAGATGCGATATCGCGTTTTAGGAATCATTACAACTCTATTGCTACGACGCGTAGACATCTGCAAATGTTACTTCCTAGCAAGAAAGTGTCGCATTTACATTCTTTTGAAGTGAATACGAGGTATACGTAACATTCCACAATGAATATTATATCTTATTACGAAACCTAGAAATGAAATGCGACATCTCGTTTTAAGAACCATTAGAACCCTATTACTACGATACGTAGACATCTGCAAACGTTATTTCCTAGCATGTAAGTGTCGCATTTACATTCTTTTGATGTGAATACAAGGTATACATGACACTTCGCAATGTATACTATATCTTATCATGAAACATAGAAGTGAGATGCAATATCGCGTTTTAAGAAGCATTAGAACTGTATTGTTACGATACGTAGACATATGCAAACGCTATTTCCTAGCATGGAAGTGTCACATTTACATTCTTTTGATGTGAATACGAGGCATACATGACACTTCGCAATGAGTATTATTTCTTATAATAAAACATAGGAATGAGATGCGATATCGCGTTTTGAGAAGCATTAGAACTCTATTGCTAATATACGTAGACATCTGCAAACGTTATTTCCTAGCAAGGAAATGTCGCATTTACATTCTTTTGAAGTGAATACGAGGTATATATAACATTCCACAATGAATATTATATCTTATTACGAAACATAGATATGAAATACGACTTCTCGTTTTAAGAAGTATTAGAACTCTATTGCTACGATACGTAGATATCTGCAAACAATATTTCCTAGCAACGAAGTGTCGCACTTACATTCATTTGAAGTGAATACGAGGTATACATGACACTTCGCAATGAATGTTATACCTGAACACGAAACATAGGAATGAGATGCGATATCGCGTTTATGGAAGCACTAGAAATCTATTGCTTCGATACGCAGATATCTGGAAACGCTATTTCCTAGTAAGGAAATGTGGCATTTACATTATTCTGAAGTGTAGACGAGGTATACCTAACACTTCGCAATGACAATTATATCTTATCATGAAACATAGAAATGAGATACGATATCGCAATTCAAGAAGCATTAGAACTCTATTGCTACGATACGTAGACACCTGCAAACACATTTCCTAGCAAGGAAATGTGGCATTTAGATTACTTTGAAGTGTAGACGAGGTATACATAACATTTCACAATGAATTTCATATCTTATCATGAAACATAGAAATGAGATGCGATATCGCGTCCTATGAAGCATTAGAATCCTATTGCTTCTATACGCTGACATCTCGAAACGCATTTCCTATGCAAGGAAGTCTGGCATATACATTCTTTAGATGTGTAGACGAATTATACATAAAACTTCGCGATGAATACTGATTCTTATCATGAAACATAGAAATGAGATGCGATATCGCGTTATAAGAAACGTTAGAACTCTATTGCTTCGATACGTAGACAACTGGAAACGCTATTTCCTAGCATGGAAGTGTCGCATTTACATTCTTTTGAAGTGAATACGAGGTATATATAACATTCCACAATGAATATTATATCTTATTGCGAAACATAGAAATGAAGTACGACTTCTCGTTTTAGGAAGCATTAGAATTCTATTGCTACGATACGTAGACATCTGCAAACAATATTTCCTAGCAACGAAGTGTCGCACTTACATTCATTTGAAGTGAATACGAGGTATACATGACAATTCGCAATGAATATTATACCTTAACACGAAACATAGGAATGAGATTCGATATCGTGATTTAAGAAGCACTAGAACTCTATTGCTACGATACGTAGACATCTGCAAGCAATATTTCCTAGCAAGGAAGTGTCGCATTTACATTCTTACGAAGTGAAATCGAGGTATACATGACACTTCGCAATGAATATTATATCTTATCATGAAACATAGAAGTGAGATTCGATATCGTGATTTAAGAAACACTAGAACTCTATTGCTACGATACGTAGACATCTGTAAACAATATTTCCTAGCATGGAAGTGTCGCATTTACATTCTTTTGAAGTGAATACCAGGTATACATGACACTTCGCAATAAATATTATATTTTATCGTGAAACATAGGAATGAGATGCGATATCGCGTTCTAAGAAGCATTAGAACTCTATTGCTAATATACGTATACATCTGCAAACGTTATTTCCTAGCAAGGAAGTGTCGCATTTACATTCTTTTGAAGTGAATACGAGGTATATATAACATTCCACAATGAATATTATATCTTATCACGATACATAGGAATGAAATGCGACATCTCGTTTTAAGAAGCATTAGAACTCTATTGCTACGATACGTAGACATCTGCAAACGCTATTTCCTAGCATGGAAGTGTCGCATTTACATTCTTTTGAAGTGAATACGTTGTATACATAACACTCCAAAATGAATATTATATCTTATCACGAAACATAGAAATGAAATACGACATCTCGTTTTAAGAAGCATTAGAACTCTATTGCTACGATACGTAGACATCTGCAAACGCTATTTCCTAGCATGGAAGTGTCGCATTTACATTCTTTGAAGTGAATACGAGGTATACATGACACTTCGCAATGAATATTATATCTTATCATGAAACATAGAAGTGAGATGCGATATCGCGTTTTAGGGAGCATTAGTACTCTATTGCTACGATACGTACATATCTGCAACTCTATTTCCTAGCAAGGAAATGTCGCACTTACATTCCATTGAAGTAAATACGAGGTATACATAACATTACACAATGAGTATTATATCTTATTACGAAAAATAGAAATGAAATACGACATCACGTTTTAAGAAGCATTAGAACTCTATTGCTGCAATACGTAGATATCTGCAAACGCTATTTACTAGCAAGGATGTGCCGCTTTTACAATCTTCAGAAGTGAATACGAGATATACATGACACTTCGCAATGAATACTATATCTTATCATGAAACATAGAAGTGGGATGCGATATCGCTATTCAAGAAGCATTAGTACTCTATTGCTGTGATACGTAGACATCTGCAGACAATATTTCCTAGCAAGGAAGTGTCGCATTTACATTCTTATGAAGTGAAATCGAGGTATACATGACACTTCGCAAAGAATATTATATTTCATCATGAAACATAGGAAAGAGGTGCTATATGGCGTTTTGAGAAGCATTAGAACTCTATTGCTACGATACGTAGACATCTGCAAACAATATTTCCTAGCAAGGAAGTGTCGCATTTACATTCCTTTGAAGTGAATACGAGGTATCATAACACTCCATAATGAATATTACATCTTATTGTGAAACATAGAAGTGAGAAGCGATATCGCGTTCTAAGAAGCATTAGAACTTTATTGCTACGATACGTAGACATCTGCAAACGCTATTTCCTAGCAAGGAAGTGCTGCTTTTACATTCTTCTGATGTGAATACGAGATATACATGACACTTCGCAATATATATTATATCTTAGCATGAAACATAGGAATGAGATGCGATATCGCGTTTTTAGAAGCATTAGAACTCTATTGCTACGATACGTAGACATCTGCAAACAATATTTCCTAGCAAGGAAGTGTCGCATTTACAATCTTGTGAAGTGAAATCGAGGTATACATGACACTTCGCAATGAATATTATATCTTATCATGAAACATAGAAGTGAGATGCGATATCGCGTTTTAAGAAGCATTAGAACTCTATTGCCACGATACGTGGACATCTGCAAACAATATTTCCTAGCAAGGAAGTGTCGCATTTACATTCTTATGAAGTGAAATCGAGGTATACATGACACTTCGCAATGAATATTATATCTTATCATGAAACATAGATGTAAGATGCGATATCGAGTTTTGAGAAGCATTAGAACTCTATTGCTACGATTCGTAGACATCTGCAAACGCTATTTCCTAGCATGTAATTGTCGCATTTACATCCTTTTGAAGTGAATGCGAGGTATACATGGCACTTCGCAATGAATATTATATCTTATCATGAAACATAGAAGTGAGATGCGATGTCGCGTTTTAAGAGGCATTAGGACTCTGTTGCTTCAATACGTAAATATCTGCAAACGCTGTTTCCTAGGAAGGAAGTGTCGTATTTTCAATCATTTGAATTGAATACGAGGTGTACGTGACACTTCGCAATGAATATTATACCTTATCATGAGACATAGAAGTGAGATGCGATATCGCGTTTTAAGCAGTATAAGAACTCTATTGCTACGGTAGGTAGAAATATGCAAACGCTATCTCCCAGTATGGATGTGTCGCATTTACTTTCTTTTGAAGTGAATACGAGGTATACGTGACATTTCGCAATGACTATTATAACTTATCACGAAACATTGAAATGAGATGTGATATCGCGATTGAAGCAGCATAAGAACTCTATTGCTACGATACGTAGACATCTGCAAACGCTATTTCCTAGCAAGGAAGTGTCGCATTTACATTCTTTTGAAGTGAATAGGAGGTGTACGTGACACTTCGCAATGAATATTATGCCTTATCATGAAACATAGAAGTGAGATGCGATATCGCGTTTTAAGCAGTATTAGAACTCTATTGCTACGGTAGGTAGACATATGCAAACGCTATTTCCTAGCATGGATGTGTCGCATTTACTTTCTTTTGAAGTGAATATGAGGTATACATGACACTTCGCAATGAATATTATATCTTAACATGAAGCAGGGAAATTAGGTGCGACATCACGATTTAAGAAGCATAAGAAATATATTGCTACGGTACGTAGATATCTTGAAACGCTATTTCCTAGCAAGGAAGTGTCGCATTTACATTATTTTGAAGTGAATAAGAGGCAAACATGACACTTCGCAACGAATATTACACCTTATCACGAAACATAGGAATGATATGCAATATCGCGATTTAAGAAGGATTAGAACTCTGTTGCTTCGATACGGAGACATCTGCAGTCGCTATTTCCTAGCAAGGAAGTGTCGCATTTACATTCTTTTGAAGCGAATGCGAGGTATACATAACACCCCACAATGAATATTATATCTTATCATGAAACGTAGAAATGGGATGTGATATCGCCATTTAAAAAACATTAGAACTCTCTTGCTACGATACGTCGACATATGCAAACGCTATTTCCTAGCAAGTAAGTGTCGCATTTACATTCATTTGAAGTGAATACGATGTATACATGACACTTCTCAATGAATGTTATATCTTATCCTGAAACATAGAAATGTGATGCGATATCCCGTTTATAGAAGCATTAGAACTCTATTGCAACGATACGTAAACTTCTGCAAACGCTATTTCCTAGCAAGGAAGTGTCGCATTTACATTCTTTTGAAGTGAATACGGGGTATACATGACACTTCGCAATGAATATTATATCTTATCACGAAACATAGAATTGAAATGCGACATCTCGTTATAAGAAGCAATAGGACTCTATTGCTACGATACGAAGACATCTGCAAACGCTATTTCCTAGCAAGGAAGATTCGCATTTACATTCTATTGAAGCGAATACGAGGTATACATGACACTTCGCAATGAATATTATATCTTATCACGAAACATTGAAACCAAATGCGACATCTAGATTTAAGAAGCATTAGGACTCTATTGCTACGATACATAGACATCAGCAAACGCTATTTCCTAGGATGGAAACGTCGCATTTACATTCTTTTGAAGTGAATACGAGTTATACATATCACCCCACAACGAATATTATCATGAAACATAGAAATGACATTCGATATCGCGATTTAAAAAGCATTAGAGCTCTATTGCTACGATACGTAGACATCTGCAAACGCTATCTCCTGGAAAGGAAATGTCGCATTTACATTCATTTGAAGTGAATGTGAGGTATACATGACACTTCGCAATGAATATTATATCTTATCATGAATCATAGAAATGAGATGCGATGTCGCGTTTTAAGAAGCATTAGAACTCCATTGCTATGATACGTAGAAATCTGCAAACATTATTTCCTAGCAAGGAAGTGTCGCATTTACATTCATTTGAAGTGAATGCGAGGTATAGATAATAATCAACAATGAATATTATATCTTATCACGAAACATAGAAATGAGATGCGATATGGCGTTTTAAGGGGCATTAGTACTCTATAGCTTCAATACAGAGATAACTGGGAACGTAATTTCCTAGAAAGGAACCTCCTCGCACCCCCCAGCATCAACCCCTGGACGCATGCAACCAGCCAAACTCGCCTGCAGAACCAGCAACTGGAAGTGTTCGTGCGCGCATACCTGCACGCACTCACTCACACCGAGTTCCGCTGCCTCACTCGTACCGCGGAGTATACCTGTCTCGATCGTACCGGGCACCAGTGTCTCACTCGCACCACCGAGTATACCTGTCTCGCCCGCACCAAGGACGGGCAGCCCTATCTCCCTCGCACCGAGGATTCGTCCTGCAGGAAGACGTAGCCGCAGCCCATCACCTGAATAGGGTGTTTTCCAATTCCGGGAACCGGATCTGCTAGAACCTATATATTACTTCTAAGCTAGGACATACATACCATATTATGACGCATATATAAGAATTCCTAGATCTAAGTTACACTAAGCAAGATGCGTCCGGCCAGCGGCATGCGCCGCTAGCCCCACCACGAGCCGCGAGTCCCCACTCGCGGGACCGCGATCTCCCTACTACGTGCGTCCGCGACCGTAGCGCCACGCGCACCGAGGAGGTCCGAGACGCGTCACCAGAGCACACACTCTGACTCGAGATCTCCTACCGAGGAGTCTAAACCTCTAGCTCTAGATCGTTAGCCACCTCATTGTGGGGTTCAGGCATCGTATTTCTATTTCCATTTTAACTTAGTCTTAGTCTTAGAATAATTCCAGTTCTTGTATACTTTAAACCTAGAATATATTTTATTTTTACTTTTACTATATCCAAGTACAAGTTCTTTTACCAAGTCTACTATTTCCACATCCATTAATTTTATCAAGTGTTTACAATACTAGTTCTACCTTTAACATTACATTTAACTACGAATTCTTCCACGGGTTCTTCCATACAACTGGGGTTGCTCTTCATCAAATTGAAGGAGTATAGAAATCGGCTTTGTGACGTTGAGACCGCCGCCTAGCCTTCAGATCTTAGTCGAAAGTACAGAAGAACCTGGTGAATGAATCGTGCTTCCGGTTTGCGAAGAACGCTATGTGCGAGTAGGAAGAATTTCATACGATCACATGTGCGTGAATATTTGGGGGGCGTTCCGAGAGTCCTCGTATACCAGCGACCTGCCTTCGCACCAGCCCAGACGCCGCTTTCCGAAGCGACCGTCGACGCTTCCGATCCAGACACCACGACGCATCACGCCGATTCTGCCACATTCAGCATCATCGCTGAATTCCGACTGCCGTCCTCCTCTTCGCTGGCGACTGATCGAGATTTCCGTAGCAGCAAACAGAAGGAAATCCGCTACGATCCCAGCGAACGATCCTCCACGCCGTTTCTACGTACAAATCGAGAGAGAAGACATCGAAAGGTAGGGTCATTCCCTTATTATCGCGAGTGTTTTCGCTAGTGTCGCGTCAGCCGAAATTGTCGGACCCGGTCATAACGCGTTCCCGCGGACCGAATTACCGAAAAATAAGCTCGTGACGTAAAGCCTCCGGAGCAACGGAAAATAGTTTCGCCGGACGTGACACCTCGTATTCACTTCAAAAGAATGTAAATGCGACACTTCCTTGCTGGGAAATAAGGTCTGCAGATATCTACGTATCGAAGAAATAGAGTTCTAGTGCTTCTTAAAACGCGCAAGCGCATCTCTATTCTATGTTTCATGATAAGATATAATATTCATTGCGAAGTGTCATGTACACCTCGTATTCACTTCAAAAGAATGTAAATACGAATCTTCCTTGCTAGGAAATAGCGTTTGCAGATGTCTACGTATCGTAGCAATAGAGTTCTAATGCTACTTAAATCGCGATATCGCATCTCACATATATGTTTGTGATAAGATATAATATTCATTGCGAAGTGTCATGTATACCTCGTATTCGCCTCAAAAGAATGTAAATGCGAATCTTCCTTGCAAGGAAATAGCGTCTGCAGATGTCTACGCGTCGAGGCAATAGAGTTTTAATGCTTCTTAAAACGCGATATCGCATCTAACTTCTATGTTTCA